>NC_088298.1:8203366-8503366 GCF_032854445.1 Liolophura sinensis | reverse complement strand
TAAACAGAGCGTTAAACCGAACGATTAGCCTAGCGACCTTGGCTGAAATTGTATCAAAGGCCTTCGTAAGGCTTGCGGCGGATTTCGCCGTTAAATAGCCGTTCTAGCCTTTCAGACTGTGTAACAAGGAACGGCTGTCCCTAAGGCATCGTTTTATAGCCAAATTCCTTCTCCACTAGCACTACTCTATATACCCACAGTCATTCATATTTTTTTTACCAGGCGTCCAATTGTAAATAGTGTCGAGTGCGTTGGCCTATGGGAATGACCAGATTTCAGACATTGTCTTGTCAAAATCAAGCGTCCCTTCACACGACTATATTCTTTTTGCCTTAGGGCTTTGTAAACATGGCGCTGAAAATCGTCTGAAGTAAGGCGGTCTCTTTTAAAGAAGCCCGCGGAACGCATAAAGTGATACTGGTTCTTCATGGCGCCAACAGTCGCCAAATTTAAGGACATAGGTATTCGATAATTGAAAGTGCTTACTATTCAATCAAACTCTGATGTATAACTTAGAGTTATTTCGATGTTTTATAACCCGACTCAACATTCTAAAAGCCACTGTGTGTCGTACAGAATATTATGCCAAAAATGTACTTTATTTTGTTTACCAGCAATGCACAAATTGTGTTATTTGTGACAAAAATGCATAAAATTTTGTGTACCAGCAGTACGCAAGTTGTGTTATTTGTGAGAAAATGCACATCATTTGTGAGTATCAGCAGTGCATAAATTGTTTCATTTGTGACAAAAATGCACATAATTTTGTGTTCCAGAAGTATGTAAATTGTGTTATTTGTCACACAAGTGCGCATCATTTTGTGTACCAGCAGTGCACAAATTGTGGCATTTGTATAACACGCCCCAATGACGTTTGTGTACCATTTACAAATGCCATTGTGGATGTACACAATTGTACACAGTCGTTTTCTGAAGAGTAATCCAAACGACGCCGTTTACAGAGGACAAAGATACTATCTTTCCACGCGGTACATAGTGCTTAATGACCTCTCAGCAATGGCGGCGTAAGTTCAACCCCCCCACTTGTTACATCCACCACTGGTTACTGGGAGGGAACATAGACTTAGTCAATTTCAGTATCAAAATATCTTCTAATTTTTCATCTAACTAAACCACCAGAGACATTTCATTTGTTTATTTATTTACTTACCCGATATTTAATTACTGTTGTTGGCCAAGTTTCTAACTTAAACGTGCATTGGAACCAACAAGACCTGGATTTGAACTCACGTCCTTCTAGGCAAAGGACAGCAATTTCATCTTTCGGATAACGGAGATTCCATTACCATTTTCAACGCAGTAATGACTTCTGCTAAGTAACAGCCATGCGACTTGTATGGTTACAGGCTGTTGAAATGTACATGTTTGCTAGTACATGGCGGAAACGTGGTTGAAATCACATTTAATAATGTACCTATTATCTGGACAAGCTGCATATTGTAAAGGCTTTTCAGGTTGAACAGGTAAGGTTGATTCAGCTCCCTTAGAGAAACTTACAAAGGAATGTACTTGTTAACCTCAACTAAAAAACGTATTCCAAAAAAATAAAGCACATCCAAAACAATAGCGACGAAAACTTAATGGACTTATTTATAGGGTTAGGAGAGAGATGGAGTTAATGTATACCAGCGTGTACCATTGTGTACACGTCAAGCATCGCCAATTGTAGAACTTGATCGACAAATTTTCCGGATACGGACTTTGTCTGTCTTTCCCACAACTCAGTCGGTTATCCGGATTAAACAATAGGTACTAACTCGCGATTGTTTTCCCTCCCATCCCATTTCGCATTTTCTAGACACCCTGCTGATCATATTGGCAAAGGCAGCTACGTCTGTAATATTACTGAAACAGTCGACAGGATTGTCTTCGGTCGCCTATGTAGGCTTGACAGTGAACATCGAATCAGCCTCCCCTCAGACCCCACCCGCCCCGAACCGCAACCTGCACTACAATGGCGTGCAGTCACGTGACTCGAAGTTGTTTACACCTGTTGTAGTGTTGCTAAGCAATCACGCGGGTTATATCGGTCAGCTACTCGATTGTCACTATTAACCCGTGTCTGTGTCACATTAGGTATGTTGTGTGTCTACACAAGCAAGACAAGAGTACATTGCGAGATCACATGTCTTCACAAAGGAAAACTCACAACAATTTAATTCGAATTACAAGTGCAAAGTGGGTTCATGATCGAAACAGTTAGTGAAGACCAAAACACGACAGAAACAGTGTTATGTATTGTGTTACAGTTCCAAGATCGAACGTCACCGCGTGGCATTAAGTATGACGTCTTCTTGTGGCAGCCGAACATTTTTAAACTCAGGAAATGCACTTACATATTCAAATAAGGTAAAAACCGAGAGCCTTTCCAAGGCAGGTCTTTAGCATATCGTAGGATGCATATTGCTCGGCGTTAAATGACACGTCCTGGGTTTCGATCGAATCGAATTCCTGGCGCGACCTCAGTTGAAATCAAACAATGGCTGCGTCGGTGGTCTAGGGGTGAAAAAGATGGAACGAATTTCCCAGAATGCCACGCACCGGAAGTCATAATTACCACCTTTGCACGAAAATTCCGATTGGATAGACCCGTTGTGTTTACCAGATTGAAATGAGTTGGAGAAACTTTCCCAGGGGGTTTTGTCTCCTAGGCAGGTTTCGTTCAGAAACTTCAAGCCTGGTACATTCCAGTGCATACATCTCGACTAATCTAGGGAATTTTCATAGCGAGAAAGACTTCGCTCACTCGCTCCTTGTCGCCGGTTAGAAGCACGCGCTGCGTTGCTGTGGACCAACTGGCCAAAAACCTATCACTAAAATTGTATTATACCATGGCGACAAGAAGCAGTTGGCAAACACTCGTACTACGAAAATAATTTCCTTGAGGTTTTGGTAAATACCCTCGGCAAATGTTTACTTTCATTCCCCAACGACGTCGCTCGGCCTAGATAGCGCCAGAGAAAATCCAACTGGTACCTTCAGAAGACTAAAGGGCAATTTCTTCAAGAAGTTTATGTAAAAAAAGGGTTGTAGTGGGGTGGGGGAGGGGGTGGGGTGGAGGTGGTGATTGCTTTTCAAATTTTAGCCAATACTGTTGAAAATTGGAAAATATGAATCCTATCATATTTTGGCGAAGTCTTTCCAGTACACAGTGGCTCTTGTCCAAGGTGTAAGGTCATGTGTGCCATACCTTGTACAAAAGATGTATTTCATAGAATATATGATTATAATAACCAACATAATCTAAGACTGTATACCCTTTAATGCAGAAAGGGCGCATGTGCATCTATATATTTTAAAACACAATGCACGATATCAGCTAATGACACAGAAACCGCCAAGCATAAGTGGTTACTTACGGGACCAATTGTTTCAAATATAGACTTGTAATGTAATACGGAACCATGTGCAGACAAATCAACTCACATCAGTGCCTGATGTTTATTGTTAATTCACGAGACTTTCGTTTTTCTTTCTAGTCTTGTTGTTGTGAGGATACGGTAACTTTCACGTGTCTGTCATACTGTACGTATAGCAAATGAGAATGGTCGTGTCCTAGCTCTGACGTGGTCTGGACTCCCCAGGGCTAAATTATGAGTCTGGTGGGCGCGTATGGTATACTAACCAACATAATATATGAATTGTTCGGAAATGAAGCATTTGGAAAACATGCGAAACTAAATGTCACAGGGCGTTTAACTCGGTAAGAGTAAAAGCCCATTTATTTATTTATTTGGTTGGTGTTTTACGCCGTACTCAAGAATATTTCACTTATACGACGGCGGCCAGCATTATGATGGGCGGAAACCGCGCAGAGCCCAGGGAAAACCCACGATCATCCGCAGGTTGCTGGCAGAGCTTTCCATTTACGACCGGAGAGGAAGCCAGCATGAGTTGCACTTTAACTCACAGCGACCGCATTGGTGAGAGGCTTCTGGGTCATTACGCGGCGTAAAGGCCAATTAATGTTACAATCATCAAAAGAAATGCCTTACACGTAATAAACACTTACATATCGTAAACAATAAGGCCTCAGAGACGCAGATCTTATTTGCGGATATTCAAAATTATGTACGGAGTTTTATGGGCTCACTTAACATGCGGTTTATTATTTTTTATTAAGCGTCTTACCCAAAACCGATGACAAACCGACCAGTTTTCTGCTTTAACCTTCGAGGTCAAAGACATGTGGCCACTTTGCATATATGTTTTAACCTTTCCCACTCATATGTATACCGTTATGAATATGGATGAGTTAGGAATAGAGATGGTTCGATCGAAGCCAGCTCACAGATTGAGCATTAGTCACTGTCTCTAGCCAAACCAATGTAGAGATAGAGCAATGGAGTGGGTCGACAGCGTTTATTGTGCAGATACAACGGATCGGTTATCCGGAACAAGCAAGGTTTCATACTTCCTATATATTTCAGCCACTCGTCCAACTGGGGAATCGATAATGGAAAGAAAACACCGCCAATTTATCTTTCTGCCCTTCCATATTTTCTCCGTTTGGCCGAAGCCACCGAGGTTTTAAACTTCTTGTGACCTGGCCGTAGACAGTCTCTTGGAGGTGCAGAGTCTAGACGAAACACAGGTCGCTCCTGGGACAGAGCTCGTGGCCAAAAAGACATCATCTTCTTCCTGATTTTGAAGCAGCAGGGTTAGAGACGATGAGGGCAAGCAGGGCAGACCTGGCATCTTTTAACTGGCAGACCATTAAGGGCCACTTCTAAATTAACGGCCTCCTCAATCAACGGTATCCGTCGGCCAAGCACGAGAGTACGACGAGGCAGATAAATAAAATTAGCCGCACTACATGATAAAACAACCCTCGTCGACCGGGTCACTAAAGTGAGCAAAGGCCTATAAAGCTGAGGAATGGAAAGAACGCTTGTCTTCAATAAACCAAATATTACTCGCCACACCTGTAAACCTGAAATTCTGATGGTGGCACGTCGATATTTCGACAACCACGAAGGTTTGGTCAAGCATAATCCATCGAATAACGAAAAAAACATAAAAAGAAGACAAAGGCTCATGCGGCTGACGCTCTATATTTTCCTGTCATTGCCATTTTTCTTTAAAAAACTCATACCGTTTACTCTCGAGGGTATTATGCATAATTGAATGTAACACACAGCTTTTTTGTTGAACGTCCTACCTCGATATGGCTGAAATATTGCCGATGTGGCGTTAAACCATAACCATTCATTCATTAATACATGTGCATATGTTTTTAACCTAATCCACTAACGAAATTCAGCGGGGCTGAAAGTATAAGAAGGTGAGATTTAAACTGAAGTTATCGTTACACTTTATCGTTACACATTATTGTAACAAACTGAAATTTTACATTAGTGTTACTCATTATCGTTTTACATCATTGTTACACATTGTGGTTGCACAATATTGTTCCAAATTCTAATTACATATTATTGTTGTGCATTATTATCACCACACATATGATACTTTGGCTAGTTTGTTTCCTCAGAAACTTTTCGGATATAACCTTTCGAGAAATCACGCGAGACACCAGTCACACGTGGTTTCCAAAAGAACCACAGCACCAGGTGGAGCTTCATGTGTGGAAAATCCCAGACTTCACGGTCTGCTATCACACCACTCCAACACCTTGAATTAGCCCGACAGAAATTTGAATTTGCTGAGCAAACAAAACCCAACTCGATATTGACATTCGCAAGGGACAGTTGACATGGCACCGCGGAATATTGACACAACCGCGCAGGCCTCGTTTGCGGAGGCTTATTGGCATCCAAACCAGTCGGTGGAGGAAAGATTGCTGAACAAACTCTAGAAAACCTAGCCTTAGACTCTTTAGCCTAGATATGACTAATATGTTAATTTGGACAATTTTATATCAACTCCCTTTAGGAGCCTCTAGAAATGTTAATCGCTCTTTACATGCAATAAGAGGCGAATAATCATGTCATCATGAATAATTCGTCAGTTATGTCCCGGATGAAGACGACTGAATAACGAAGTGTTTCTTTGGTAACGGCAGGGGGCTAGCTATAGCCACGGATAACCCAGGAATTGGATATTGCGTGAACTCTCTTCGTCAAACATGGCCAATTATTGTGAAACACGATATAAAACTTGTGAGATTGTGAACGCATCTACGCTATATACGGGCGGACGGATAGATGGGGGGAAAATCATGCTGACTAAGATAGATCGATACGAAAGGCAACACTACGACGCTTAAATAGGGTTCCCAAGCCAGCAATATATGGCAGGAGAGGCTATTCCCCGCTGAGCGGTCGTTTGGCATTTGTTGCCAGCCACTTGGGAGGGCGAGGAGTATGACATTACGGAGAGAGTTTGAAGAAACATGTTGCTACAAGTACTTCTTACCTCATTCTAGAATACGTCATGTCAACCTGCCGTCTGTTTCTTTCATTTTCTTGCCCGCCATCTTCGCCGAAATATCCCGATGGACGGACATGTCAAATATCGGGATAGGATGTTATCCAGTACCAACTATACCATCTCCTTCTCTCTCTCTCCCTCTCTCTACTCCAGCGCGCGTTCGAGGAGAAATGCTCTGATTGGTCGATAAACACCCCCCTGACCCCCGACGAGATCGTGCAGTTTCAGCTGCCCGTCCGAGAATCGAATATTAGATCAATCAGGCAAGCAAATGAAATCATGCATAAGTACGACTGGTCCGTGTCTGGTATGTACGACTGGTGGACGGGATTGGCGTCAGGGTGGAAGACGTCCTGAAGACAGCTGAGTGAGGAGAGGGTGGGGGGGGGGACATCACAGGTCATCCATGAGAGGGGAGGTGGGACATCACAGGTCATCCAGAACACCCTCTTTACACAGGAGTATTATTCAGCTCCGTATATTACTTTTGCATCATTCGAAAAGGAAGCGAATGCTGGTTCATACGACTGCTGGACGGGATTAGCGCCTGGGTGGAAGACGTTTTAAAGACTGCCGAGGGGAGGGGACGTCACTGGTCAGCCAGGAGAACACCGCCTGTATTCACGAAGATTCTGCTTTAAGCAGCATTATTATTCAGCTCCGTATATAACTTGTGGATCATGCGGAAAAGGAGCTTGTTCTTCCATACATTGGCCTGGGCACACAAAACCTCTAGTGATTAGCAGCTAGGCCAGGAATCCACAGTCTATCTCAGAATAGTGATTGCATCTTTAAATGTTTAATCAATCCTTTAGATGAACACATCCCCTGGCAGGGTCATTAAAATGCCGAAGCTTCCCAAACGAGTTTCCAGCACGTAGATAGTCGCTGAAGAAGCTCGTCTTGAGTTTATGTCATCAAGACGTTCTGAGAGTAACTCGCTGATTGAGGAAATATTGCCCGTAGATTTGGCAAGTTTGTCTTATATAAGAGACCAAGAAGTTCTCACCAGATGATGCCAATACTTTACCGAAGGCTCTGATTTTGTAATTGGTCAAGTTTGAACTATAACGACCATGCCTGCATGGAAGACCACGGCGTGGACTCTCATGAGGTTTGACCATACAATCGTCATAATCTATAATAGATAATGTCATTACTGGGAAGCTCTCAAGCAGGTCCGCGCTGACCATTTGCATAACAAGCTTACAAGCACTTCATTTCGTTTAAGGGTTCTCGCATCTTTCAAAGAACGGCTTCATGTGACGAAGGCTGGCAGGGCAAATTTACAGAAGTCATTCGGGGGTCAAATCCTTTTCCAATGGTCACATTTCGTTAAGTCAACGAACCGTACATGAATCGGTTCATCGAGGTGCACTGTTAACCAAAGCCAAGTCAAAAGTCCTAAATTTCATCTCACAAACGGATTAGTGCTTATAAACAAGGCAACTAACTAGTTTACCTTGATCAAATTTCGCTTGGGAAACGCATCACCAACTCCATGGTTAAGGGATTAGGACGCGTAATTCTTCCGTGATGAACCATACAGCGTTAAAGAAATTACTGCAGGTTAAGCAATAATCGCCTTTTATAAGCAAATGGTGTAATCCTGCAGCAAAAATTGCACCAGCAACCCGGGTATTGGCGATCGCCTTCCGACATGTATCAAGAAAATCACTCATTTTGTGTTTTCAAGAAGGGAAAATATAACCTATGTATTTTACGGATAAATGCCCTACACAAACATAAAATCACCAGCAAAATTTTGACACTTGATTTAAAGTGGTAAAAGCGTGACATTTTTGCTGCATATTTACAAGTGAACTATTTGTATTACAGCTTAGAAGTATCCAAGAGCACAAACCCTGTGTATGGTGTTATAGTCAAACGAGAAATGACGTTTAATTTGTCATTTTTCTCGACGAGAAATGACGTTTAAGTTGTCATTTTTTTCTCCTGTGAGATTATACATCGAAGGAATCCACAAGTGAATACCCATATTGTATTTATTCAGTGTTTGTCTACAATGATACGGTAGATTGAGCATCACAATGTATTAGTCACATTGGATTAACACATCTTGTGGAACTGTTACGTTACGATGAAAACTATTCCACCCTCATAGGCGCCTTGTTCTTTTGTGTATAACACAGGCAAGATTTGAAAGGGAATAGGATATTAGATGTTTTGTCTACTTAAAAGTTACACACTGACGTGGGAAACGAAATCAACCGAAAACGACACAGAAAGGATCATAAATGACTTTGGCAAGATAGATAAAAGACATTTCCATACAAACATGAGAATGAAAATCAGTATAAATATATACTGGTTTATACTGTGTAACAAAACATACTTGAATCCTTGAATAATCCTGAATTTATAGCTGATGAAATAAACAAGGTTAGGGTTTTATTGCAAAGGCCGTTGTCATTCCTACCATTGATCAAGTTTCACGTATTTTTATGCATTGGATCAATTTCTAGGGAAAAATAGTATGCAGCGGTTGACCGGAATGATTAAGTTGACAAAATTCTGAAGTAAAAAAGTGTAAACTGAAGAAGAAAGAACACCTTTCCACCCCTTCGCCACTAAAAAAACCAACAACAATAAAACAAAACAAACCCCCCCCCCAAAAAAAAAAACCAAAAAAAAACAACAAACAAAAGAGCAAGGTCAGTGTAAGGGATGTATATGATATGGATGGAGACACGCAACAAAATCTCTGACGACAGCAAAACTCACTCATTATACGGTATACCGTTTCTCTTAAAGAACAGTTTGAAATGGAAGCGTTCTACATTCGTAAACCACCGTGAACCACGAAGGGGCGTTCCAGTTCGATATTTGCAAAATTCCATTTTCAGAACAAACTGAAATACTTACAGTTCGAAACGGAATATGCAAGAAAAAATATGAATAAACCTAGTAAAATGTAAAACAGTCATCAGGATTCAGTGAAGCACGGAAGACATCCAATTTAAATTCCAAACTCGAAGTCGGTGAATCATTCCCAGGTTGAATGCAATTGTAGACCTCTGGCACTGATAAATGGCCAGATTAACCAGGTACAGCTTTAATGAAGTTACAACCATCATATTGCTAAACCATAAAACCGAAATAAGAGCATATCCAGCTTAACGACATAATGGAAAGTGTTTTCGGAATATGACAACTTGGCGGTTGTTATGCTTCGTGCTCAAGTTTATGAGATCTCTGGTGACTGATCGGTTTAGGGGTCTCTTCACGCACTGGCGCAAAAGGTTTGTACGTGAATACATCTTGATCCCAGATCCTTAATTTGCGCTATTATGTGCTCAGTGTAGCATTTGAGAAAAGTACGCTAGACGGCATGTGCACTAAAGATGAACTGTGAAGCCTTCAGAAACGTACATTATATGTTGCTTCAGAAGCCAGCGGGAGACAAATAGCCCTGGCGGCTCCGGCTGGTTAAAATATGAAATATGATATGCTAGCGTATGTAAGACACAGCTTGATCATCTGTCTCAAAGAAATAAGTTCCGGAACAGAGGATAAACACCAAGCCAGTTTCAAAGAAAATACGATCGGTCTTCACAAGAAAGTTGCCGCCATAAATCGGAAACTATATTCGATGTTGATTCAAGCAAGAAATGCTGGTTTCCGAAGCGTTCAAGTGGTGAAAATTTCTAACCATCCCATAGCATTAGGAACGATATACGATTGCTGAAAGACATCGGAAAAGTGGAGAGTTTACGCTCGTTAGAAAAGCCAATTGTGGTTAATAGTGTATACAAAACAATCTGCAAACGAGAGAATAACTGATTTTCAATTTGTTTTTGAAGACGACATAAGAACTGTTACATTTAGTATGACAATGATTCGAAGAGTGTCGTTTACAGCACGTCAAAGAACAAATTTCCGAAAGTTAAAAAAAAAAATCGCACAATATTCCGTCCCTCTTGATTAAATTAAATTAAGCAAAGTTTCAACCAAACTTTTTCACCCTGGCTGCTGCAACGAGGAAAACTAAGGAATATTCAATCAGGTGTTTTATGATTGGTCACCCACGGCTTATGAATGATGATTAAATGATGCTAATCAGTGCTGGATTTGGACAATACCTTTTATTATTTACATGGGAACGTGCACGAACTACCAACGACATTAGACTACTCTGGAATAATACATACGCTGGGGTTTTGTTATCAACCGACAGCCTCGATTTCAGTCACATGGCCATGGGTCCGCCGTGTGCGAGATTGACTAAATATAGCAGCGTTGGGTTGCCAGTAATTGAGCGTATTTGGTCGGTCAGAGGGGAAATCTCGCAAACTAGCCGGTTAGCGGAGCTCTATTCGGCCTGGACTGGCACATGTTGGGTCACCTTGGGGACATCATCAAACGAAGACGGGCTAATGAGCTGGAATGAATCGAGACGGTTTGTGGTCGGACTTTAAACAAGCCACCAGCCGTTATCAAATTTGCCAAATTGCGAACCGCGGTAAAATTGCGTTACGTCTCGTCCACTTGTTCGATTCTGTTAGACAAGCTGTCTCTCAAATGTGAAAAACAGTCGTTTCGTTTCCCTGTATTAAACACCGGACTGTTTAACCTATATACCGGACTCAAAAACGAGCGCGATCGCGTGAGGATCAACGTCAGCATTAAGCTCCCTCTGTATTCGTCCCTCCGCTGTAATTCAATAGACTACACAGAGCAAAGTCTATCCCTATCTCATTCCCTATTCCTCTTTGTAACGGTCGTGCATCAAACGAAGTCCTTTCTAACAGATATTCCCTAATCTCCCCCTCCACATCAAGCCTTGAGTTCCTCCCCACCAACCTCCTCACCCACTCCGACACACTAACTCAAACCGAATCGTTTGGAAACCTATCGTCTCTCGACTAAATGCTCCGGCAATATTAAGACGGTCCACTAGACGAGGACGGCTGGATTTATTCTCTCTAAATCCGATCACCGAGTAAACCTCTTCACAGAACGTGATAAGGATCTTTCTGTTTGACCGAATAGGTCTCTCAGAAGTTCTGAAAAAGCAATCTGTACGTTTGTTTACCGATGACAGTCTCGATCTGTTCACCGGACTCTCCCATAAAGTTGGCAACGCTGGTATCTGAGGAACACATTCAAAACTTTGCCAAGAAAACGAATGCATTCTCTATGGAAAATAGGGAGTCTCTCCACTCCATCTTACTTCACCTATCTCTACCCCACTACCCCCTAGCCCCTACCCATCCCAAAACATTAACCATTGCAGACTGAAAATGAGCCTGTTTTGGCTACCTTGTTAACTTGAACATGTTTGGAATGGTTTTGAATATTGTGCGACATCATGAAAACTAAAATGCACATCAAAATGGGTAAGCCAAGGAAATACATCAGGAATATGTTTAACGGACTGATTCCACTCCTAATTTATATATGTGAGAAAAATTCTACTTCCGGCAAAAAGTTGTTCGTTTCTTTGAAAAGTTAATAAAAACTCTTGCGACAAAGGTCTGTCTTTCTCATTGTAAAGTCGGCTAACACTCAGTGTCAAATGGGTAGTTACTTTTGCCAGTTCTTTAAGAGCGATAAAATCGAATATTTAAAATCACAGAGGCGGCCTTATATGTCGGTGCTTAAGAAAGCGGAAGAGTGGAGGCTCAGAGAGGTTTGACAGTTGTTAGCCAATCGTATTGCTGGAATACATTCAATTCTTGACTGACATCTGTGGACTTCCGTTATCGGATATTCTTTCAAGTTTTCCCCTCTTATCACCAATGGACACATTGACCGAGTTTGCTCTGTGGAAGGCTTTGATCGTCGCAGTTTTCAGTCAATTATGTAAAAATGTTCGCCGACAGCTGGCCGGCGTATCGAGGGTGATAAGGACCAATCTCGTGTAAGCTGGCCTACGAAAATGGTCATCCCTCAAAAACCCAAATTTCGATTATTCCAAGCCTTTTTATTGGCACGGAGATAAGATTCCAGAAGCTGTTTTAATTTGCAAATAGTCGCTGGGAAAACCAAAATGGACAGTCTGTCTTGTAAGCACTATGTTAATCTTACGCCCTAAATATGTAGACATCTCCAGCCAGCTTAAAAGCCATTATTGCTGACAGATAATGTGGACTGTCCATACGCTGAGGTGAATAGCTGAATCCGGGAAGAAGAAAGGTTAGTTTTGCGAAATTTGTTATTCATATCATAGTATATCACAGAAATCACAGTAACAAACTCACCACTTTAAAAACTTGGTAATTTCTGGAGGCCAATTGTATAAAAGGGCATTAGCAATTAAATCTGGTATGAACTTGTGCCAAGAGTGACAATATATCTGTACCCTTTTGTGTATCCCACATCTTGTATTTGCATCGACGTCGACGGCGTTTGGATCCTAAGTCATTTATCAGTTTTGTTTATTACATGGCCGGGAGTCTTTCATCCGCGTCGCAGTGGAAGCGGTTTCACCTGTAACGCGACCATACTGAAGCATCCAACGTTCTTTAGCCATAACACTATTTATTTATCCATTTATTTATTTCATTAGTATTTTATGCCGCACTCAAGAATATTTCATTTATACGACAGCGATTACCATACTTGTATTAACAAAGTGGGCATAGCCCGTGGGAGGTCTGCGACACTCTTCATGTCGCTGCAAGAACGTGCGACCGGAGACGAAGCCAGTTTGAGCTGGACTTTATCTCACAGTAACATGTACTATGGCGGTCAAATGCTGCTGAGCTATTCTTCTGCGCTACCACGCTTATCACTCGGCCACGGAGGTCTCCACCGTAAGACTAGTCATAACGAAAATAACATCTGTGCAGGTGTGTATACTATAAGTGATGGTGTAGGCATTTGCGCCGCATACCACAGCTGTTTTGTTTAGTATCATAGTCAGTGTGCATGAGTTACACCATATTTGAGGAATGAAGAAATGATCATGGTTTCAAGTTACATCAACAGTATACAGCTTGAAAATGTAAAGTGTTGTTGGACATGGTATACACTGTTCCCCTGCTTGGTTTCCAAAGGTCAGCTTGCAATAAGTTTTCATCAAAGTTTTTTCATACAAGAAAGTCTCCACTCACTAATTCATGACTTGCAGGCCTGGCTGGAAACCCCAGAACGTAATCAACGCAAGTGGTATTATCATCAGAAACCATCCGTAAGTCATCATTTCATTCCAAACGATGTTATGTACAGTCATACGTTACCTCCTTTATCACCTCAAGAACACTTTGGCGCAGATGATTCACAAGTTACTTAAAAGCGGAGCAACATCATCAGCAATGCTAGCTTGCAACTCCTAAATATTTACACTTAACATCCATGCTCTGTTTTTTTTTTTGTTTTTTTTTTTACCGCTGAAGCCACTGTACTAGAAGGCATGTAATTTGCTACTATTTAAGCATGAAAGAAATTAAAATAAAACTCTGAGGTCAATTAGCGTCATTATTTCACAGGGTACATGTGACCATTTACTAACTATCATACTGTTGTCACCTACTCTGTTTTACACTGTATCTTGTAGTCTTATACTCCACTGTACTGTCCAGTATGACGTAGTGTAAAACTTTATCTTTCACAAAAGTATGCATAATGAGCAAGGTGAGAGGAATGTGGATGTTGCTTACATGCCTGTCTTAACATGTTGTCTTTAAACTCCAGCATGCCCAGCGCTCTGATGCACTGCTCTAAGAGAACGAAGAAGAAGAAAAAAGACAACTGATCCTAATCCGAACTTAGAAGCTTCATTTCCGGTTCGCGTGGCGAATTGCATGCCGGTATGGTTGTAACGAGAGGATCACGTGCAAACAGAACGATTTGAAATCGTGCTAAATGTTCTTTAGCCTAAATTAATTATTAGTTGAAGTACAAGCGCCGTATCGGGAATGCTAAGTGATGATAAGCTTTTCACGACAACGTTTGTTGAAGCAAAGAGGCGACCGAAAGAGCTTTTGGCCAAATAAAACGGCAGCACGGGTACAGTGGGTCTGCGCCTATCGTGACTGGGAATTTTATTAAGACGAATATAAATGAAATCTAGATAAACATAATCAAGGGAAAGGAAATAAAAACAAGTCTAGCAAATTGCCACATGCCATGCTCGATAGCAATCACGGATCTGTACAAATTAACAGATTTAGAGATAACGTCGGGATGAGAAAAAGCGATGGGCTAACCCTAAACAAGCAAATATCATGCGTGTTCAGAAAGCCCATACAACATTTACCAGAGACGCCCGCGGATTGCAGTTGGTTTGCTGTTAGTGCTACTGTCGTCCCGTCTACTATGTCACTTTTGCCGCTTCCTTTAATTATCATATGCAGTGGGATATGTTTGAATTTACGGCTACGTGCATAGCCTGTATTAAATGATGGCCCTAACCTACATATAAAGAGTGGTGTAAGCAGTAGTAAGAAAAAAAACAGAAAAAAGAAGAGACAAACTGATGAGCGTTTAAAAGCTAGAAGCACATGCGCAAAAGAAAAATACACCCTACGATCGTCTCAACAACAACACGAGTAACAACAACAACTCCGCCATGTCACACACAGTTGCTTGTCGCATGCAGCTAAAATGTAGCGTAAGACAGAGTTCTCAAAATGGGGAGCATAGATAGCGCTAGCGTATTTGTTACACAAGGTGTTTAGAAGTACATCGCTCTGGTCCACGTAAAAGCACACCATGGTAAATCCGGCCACGGAATCTTGTCATTACACGGGTGTTTCGATTTCAGTCAGCTGTCACTGATCCAAACATTTGTCATTTATGTTAACAGCAATTAACCAAACACAGAATTAGACCTTTTGTTTCCAGGAATAAAGCCAAAAACAAAAATGTACGCACCTCATGTCACTCGTTTGCAACTCCTCTGTGTTAACATTCAGATATTTGAAACAACTGCGTTGTGAGTTTAAACAGAATCTGTCGTGAATTAAGTCATCGGATCCGACAGAGGGCGAAACAGAGCAACACAATCAACCAACAAGACTGTTAAATATTAAATACTTTGTTATCTCGTATTCAACACCTCCCAGCGCCCATTACTCGGTTACGCTTCATCTCCAAGAGGAGCTTAACGATGATTTGACAGATGTAAAATAGCTACCGATTAGCACGTGTGGAGAGTAAGGCATGAGTGGGGGTGGGTAGGACACGACAGATGCTCACTTACGGCTTTGTGTTAATCGCAATCTGGTCAAGTTAGGCTCACAATTAAGCTGAATCAACACAAGAGTTCGTCGTGCTCAGAAAATAAAAGACGTACGTAGTATGACAAAGACTGACAGCTTCATGTATTCTTTTTTATACATATAAACATATGGATCTGCAGTTCTGGTCAAAGAAATATGAAATTTGAAACCAAAATATCGTTCCTTATTTTACTTGCGTATCGACTGATTGTACTTAATTTCACACAGGTTATAGGCTAGTTTACAGCATACTTGTATGTGGTGGCAATTGGAATCAAAATTCCTGAATATGGCGTTAAGCAACAATGAAATAAATAAATAAATAAATAAATAAATAAATAAATTAAAAAATTTTGTTATAAAGAATAAGGTATATTTTGTGAATTTGAACAGAAACATTGTCATTTTTCAGTCTTGCTCCTGCAGCGGCTTTCAGTTTAGTTATTTTCTTTACTTTTTTTAGTTATTTGATAGGTGTTTAACGATGTTCTAAAAACCTTTCACTTCTATAATCGCCTTTGCAATTATTGTGAGGCGGTGTGTGTGTAGAGATATTCTGGAGATGGGTAGCTCCGTCACTTAGCATTCAAAATGTTGACATCCTACCTTTTAAAATTAAGCATTCACTTGACGACGCGTCTAGAAGCCAGACGATACCGCCTTTTGGTGTAACTTCACAGCTAGTACTATAGAGCAATAGACCAACAGATAAAGCTACGCGCGGAATGCTTGGATAGGTGGTAACATGTAAACAAACTACAAACAAGGTGCATGCTGTCTCTAAGCACCGTTCAGATGTAAGCGAAACTGCAAGCACCATGTTTAGACTTTAGCGGAAGTGGTCGTCATTATTTCACACATGCGCAACGCTATCCATAGAAGGGCGTGTCACAAACGAAGTAAAACTTAAGCTGGATCATAAACCAAATCTTTAAAGTATGTCCTTCACGAATGAGATGCAATCCTTTAACGTGAGACTGAAATACGACAAAAGTGCACTGCGTCACGTGACTCAGCAAATATCGAGCACTTCTCCGGTCAATAGAGGGCAGGAAAGTATGGGTGTAATTATTCACCGGCTCATAATCAGATGCGAACCCGGACTATGGCAGGCTCATTGGCTATGGTGATTGCAGCCTATAAAAAGATAGGAAGGTCCGGAAGGTCTCTATGAAGATCGAAGGCTTAATGCTGCCCTAGATCAGAAGAACAACGTGTAAACAGTTTGCCCGGAATTTGTGCAGAGTCTTAACAAGGGGAGTGGAACTGAGGTCACGTTTTCCATTTTTTGTACTTTATCTATTTTTTTAGAACAATGTAGTTTACCGACATTCTTTTCTATGCTAGATCGATGTTTTCATGCAAACCCAACCACAACAATTTACCATGGAGGAAAGGTTCGACAAGCATATGAAAGAATAAAAATAAATACCGGTACATAAACACTTGATTATGAACATAATATATTTGACATCAATTTGAGCTTCGACCAATTTGATCTTGAACTTCATCTCACCGCATTAATTGAGTGGAACAAGAACGAGAAACATACCACGTCTAAATACAGATTTGTTTTTTATTAATTTATTTACGTCGTACTGAGCAATCAGGCATATATCAGTTATCGGTGGTCGGGATAATAAGCGGATTAACAGATCAGAGCGTTTGCATAAAATTACCGCCCTTCGCCAGATACATGGAAAATGCCCTTATCTAAAGCCGCAGCCTAAATAACCTAATATAGAGATTGTACACCAAGCTTCCACTTAAGATATTCTCACCGTCTGTGTCTATTCTCTGGTATACATGTATATAAGCATGCCCATGGAAAGCAAATCAGCTAGCCTGTTTTTTTTTGCGTTTCTTTTGAACGAGTGGAATGTTCGTTCAAATCGATATAAATGGGAAAGTGAAAAAAAAGTGTACACTGGGAATGTCAGACAATGGTGAATTGAAAGGTCACAAGGAAAGCGAAGCCGATTCCAGACTACAGGAAAATTAAATCAAACACAAACAGGGTGTGTCCTGTGCTCTTCAATTCGCATAGATTTGTCTTTAATTAAAACGCGGACAAAAATTGATCTCTTAAAAATAGAGATCGTTCGATCTTGGTGGCAAATATGCGAGGATATAGATCCATTATTAATAGAAATTTATTTTATTTACTGTTTAATTTACCTAATTTTGCATGATTACTTGACTGAAGACGTCCTTACGTTGTATATATAATGTATTTATATTACAAACCTTTAAGAAATATTGGGGGCTCAGTTGGTTAGCGCACCAGCGCAGCGTAGCGACCAGGGAGCCTCCCACCAATGCGACGGCTGTGAGTTCAAGTCCAGTTCATGCTGGCGTCCTCAGCGGCCGTACGTCGGAAGATCGGCCAGCAACCTGCGGGTGGTCGTGGGTTTCTCCACCGCCACCATCATATAAGTAAAATATTCTTGAGTACGGCGTAAAACACCAATGAAATAAGTAAATAAATATAAGAAATAGTTGTTTTATTAAAATATAACAGTTACACGCACGTTATTATTAAATAAGACGGCAAAGCGGTTGGAAATATCGGCTATTGTGGGAAAATGTTCGGGGTACTTCACCTCAAGGATGAAGGTGGGAGTACTTAACATGTAAAATACAGTACAAACAACGGTGCTATTATACGGGTTCTATAACTGAAGAACATTGCCCCGACCGGCTCTTCGACCTCCGTTGAAATGTCAACACCAACAGCGCCTGGTATAATCGCATTGGTGTTGATGATGGCGGGACTATTTGCATTCATCACGCGGAGTAATACAATTATGGCGAGAGGCAAACGTGACGTGTGACAGAGGTTGTAGGGAAGAGCACCCTCTAGAAGACGTGTTAAGCAGATCGAGCCGGAATATTTTTATATCCCCAGGGATGTGGAGTGACATGAACATAGCTCTAAATGACAATTAAATTTGATCAAGGACCTGTGCCTTCAACACCCTGACAATAAGCTACGCTGTCAAGCCCTTGGCGGTAATGCGTAATTTGGAGCCATTACGTGGATCTGCGCATGTCGTGTTGAATTGAGGCTGGGATCAGCCTACACGAGTGTCCCATGTTAACCTTGTCACGTTAAACAATGACAGCGGCACCTAAAAGGGGAATAACCGCATTATGGCCCATACATTACAATAGGACGAGATGTTTTGCACGAAATTTTGGCATATGTTATTTATGGTTTTCCGCACGAAAGGCTTGAAAAAATGATTCGTTTTAGCTCAAATTCTATATGACGTTAGAACATAATCTAATGCAGAGAGCAATGAATGCTTCTGTATCGGAGAGAGATGATGGGGAAAAAATTGCTCATCGAGGCAGCTTTGAAAGATTACTTCCGGCTCTATAGGAGGTAAAAAATATTGAGTGTTCGTTAAATTGTTCCAATTTAACAAGGTCCCTTTGGAATATCTGCAGTCAGCAATTCTTTCACACCAAGTTTTTGTTGAGTTTGAAAGCGAAAAGTGTAAGCTCGAAATGCCAGGTCGAATAAAAATGGCGGACACGTCCGAACGGCGTCTTTGCAAAGGAGAGAGAGGAAGGCTTTCGAAAATGGCTTTATTCAAAAACGAAAAGATCCTGTGCCACAAGGGTTGTGAAGCTTTTAAATTCCACGTTCCCGATATTGTTTCTGTGGTTTACGTAATCCCTCTCTGATGGAACAATTTCAAGGTCTTTAGACAAACGTCGCATTTTACCACTGCACCCAACCTGTCGTTAAGTGGATGGTCACGTGACCCAGCGGGAGCCGGAGGAATTTTAATAGGAAAGTTATGTTAGTCGTCGTTGGGCGTCTCTCACGATTCGATTCAGAGGGAGACAGACGCAGCGGGCACAAGAGCACTGTGCTTCAAGTCAGTTCTACATCCAGGTCGATAATTCGCAGTTTGACGGTGCAGCATTTTTTTTTTACCCTCCAGCAAGAATAACAGATGTCTGGAAACAACAATTGCAACAAACACTTGACTATCTAAGTAATGCCATAATGGGCTTGTTGACCCAACAGGCGCCTTGCCTCTCGACCCTAAATGCCCCCCCCCCCCCCACCCTTACACAAACCCTCTTGACATTCTGGGCTCACAGAGGTTACCTGTTAATCCTCTTATGCGACCGAAACTCTACTTTAACTTGTCTCTTGACTTTCACCACACTGGACGATATTTTTTCCCGGACCACAGTTGTAAAAAACAGACAGCTATTGTGCAAACAAACCGCGAAGAGTTTCGTGTGAGAACCGAGGAAACCATCGAAACGTCGGAACATAAGACGTCTACAAATAGCTCCAGGTGGATTGGTTTACAACCGAGGGGTGCCAGTGTTAGCCTGCCACTGCCACTCATAAAAACACCCCTGCGCTGGCGCGGTGTTTGCAAACGGACGGTGCTGTCCACTGTTAAAGCCTACAACTGAATGGCATCAACAAGGTGTTCGCAAACGGGTGATGCAGTCCACAGTTCGACAGCTGAATGACAAGCCCTAGAAACTCGTTGAAGGATTAACTTCGTCGATGGATTTTGCGGAGAAAGCGATTAATGGATTAACCTGTCACAACTGTTTGGTGGATTCTGGTGCTTAACGGATCATGTATTGATCGTAAATTCTGTGCGATTATTTTTTTGGGGGGGTGGGGGGGGGGTGGGGGGGGGGGTGGATAGTACCGTTCTATCAGCACGTTACGCTTACATTTTTTTTACCATACATATGTCTTAATTTAGAATTGCACACACGCTCTACAATTTGCGACAAGAAACAAAGCCTAGTTTATGTATTTTTCAAAGTTCGAAAGGCTTTGGGAACTTTGCTCTTGAGTCCTCTGTCAAGAACCAGTGAAGTTCTTCCAAAAAAGCTGGAGGTAAAAGCCTTTAGAATGGGGTGTACAAAGTTCGAGGTAAAAGGCTTTGGAATAGGCTGTACACAAGAGAATCAATAGTTCTGCTAAAGAGAGTAAGTTAAAATTGTTTTGTTATTCCACTTGGACTTCTTTTTTACTCTAGAGACGTATGAAAGGTCTGTAGAATTCGACCGTTTTTCATATCAGCAGTCAAAAGCTATTTACTCAAGAGTTGTGATCAGGTCGGCGATCCCGAAGACAAAATAAAGCTAATAGAGACAGCTAATAAAAACAGGTTTAATTCAATCTAAAATCAGAGCCTAGTTCTCTAACCATCTTTGACAAAGATACTTGACTGCTTATGAACAGGGCATCGGTGAGTAATGAACAGTAACTTGGCTGCAATTCTATTTGAGACCAGGTCACTTTTTGGATGGATTTGGCTTCTTACTGGCAAGACATGATCGGCCTGGCTGACGTTTACAGATTGAATTCCGACGAAAAAAATCTGTCCAATACGTCAAAGCACGCCACGTGGATGGAATGCAACAAGAATCGTTGGAAAAAATCGACGCCATAAAATACGCCCAGCTATTTGGGAATGAAGCTGGGCAGTAGATACACAAACGTTGACTGCCGGGGAAATTCTTGGCGCCATGGAAGCGTTTGAGATCGTGAACTAAGCTCGACAGAAGTCGATTTTCGCTCAATGAATAGCCGATGAGGGCCAAGTAATAAGTCTTCCTCTTTTCTAGTAGTCATATACTCGCAAACTTATCACTCGTTCAGTGCGTTGCAAGGTGGCTGATCTCAATGTAAATCTGAGCGAAAATGAATTTTCAGAGAGATTATCGACATTTGGATTTGTCATCAAGCGATGTACAGAAATCACCAAGACTTGCCTCTAGTTTATTGTCTCGACACGTTGACCTCTGCTTTGGTACAAGGTTATTGGAAATAGGCTCGTTCACCAAAAGCGCAACCCGCTTAGTTGTGCAACCTTTTCGTTCTCTTGCTCCCCTCCCCCGATGACTAACGACATTAATGAGCATGGTTTCCCCCCTCTCGTTTTTCCGACAAATTGTAAGCAGCACTGTCGTCATTAACCAAGCTAAAAAAGTTCTTGTTTCTTTCTTTACAATTTGAGTTTAGACAGACCGTAAAACTGGACCAGCTTATTTGAAGCTCAGTACCAAGCAATGTACGCGTTTACTCTGTGAAGTATAGTATAATACGTACTATACGTTCTCTGTGCTATAATCCAAACAGATTTGTCCAACGTTAGACATCGGTCTATTTACTAGCCACCAAATGTCCAATTATCGCCGTTTGAGATGAACATATGTTTAGGCAGTCGGAATCTATAGCAAAGCAATTACCACTTCATATTCCTCCGCCATGCTAGGATCCTTTTGTCCAGAAACATCACAAATAATCAATCAGCATCAATTAACATTTAGCGACCCGAGCTAATTACCACAATGTTGTCATATTTGTTGCCGATTTAGTTGATGACGTCATATGGCTATTCTCGAGCCGAACAGCTGCGTTGTGCGGTTGGACGATAGACCTTTTGCTATCACATTATCGACAAAGTTATTCCGTTAGACTGCTAAACATAAAGGTAAATTACAAGGGCATGTCAGACTGCGTCGCATTAATATTTCAGTTAAGGCTTCCGAAATTAACATTGACTTGCAAATCTGTTCCAAACTGCCAAGGTTGAGCTTTTTCCCCACAACACCTGTCGATCCTTGCCTGCTTTAATAAAGTGCCAATTTTTATGGGGCGATAGGAAAAAAACCTTTCTATGGATCAAAATTCCCCTCCCCGCCAAAAAAAAAAAAAAACAACAAAAAACACTTACCACATTATTCTCCTGATGAACGCCAAATATGAAATTTATTCAGTAATTTGCATGTGTTCTAACTTCATAAACGAAGAAATTTGTTTACATGACGTCGATAGTCACGTGATATAAAAAGTCTGTGCGATGAAAAACGAATCAGGACAAATTCTCATGTAAAACAAGATCAGCTATCTGTTGAGGCAGCGGACAAAACTGTAAATATCATATCCATTTTGTTACAAACCAGTGCTTTCTTCAAATGTCTTACAAATACCAATAGGACTATCACTTGTAATTCAAAACACAACGCATAGAAAAGTGGCTCTTGTTTTCCACACACAGCTACAAAATCTGAGACTTTGGTGACATGGCCCCGTCCTGCTACAATAAGACACAGTATTTAAACACACACATTCATGACTCTTCATAGTCATACGGCTGAACGACTGTTATATATACATACACAATTACAAAAATTCCTTGGTGGAAAAATATACTCAAACAGAGAGTTCTACAGTAAGTTCCTGATGAATAAAATATTTCACTGTCGCTTGGAATTTTGTTCTTGTCACAGTTCTGTTAAGAAAACGGCTTGTCTTTGCACGGACCACGGATGCATCGCGGGATCAATGCACTTCCAATAAAATTTTATTGTCGTTATTGCCTATATATTTTTATGTTATTGTCAGTTTTCTAGTATGTTGTATTGTAGCAACTTCACTTTTGTACGTGTGAAGAAAATGTAATATGCAGTCTTAATGCAAAACTGTCATAGTCTGGCAATTTCACCGAATACAGATTAATTAAAAATCCTACGGATGTTAAATTTAACTCAATGCTTAGCGCGTGAGTATATTATGGGTAAATGTCAACGTGGCTCCGAGGAGTGCTTTACCTGTAATGTAGGTATAACAAACTTGAAATCAGCACACCACGTTTCCCTTCCTCACTTCCTCGGCAAAATAACAGACACGCTTTTATTGCACCATAACAATTTACAGCCAATCAGTGAGTGAACAGATCGACACTGCTGGGAGGAAGTATGTGCGCAGCCATTGATTCTAGGGTCGAAAATATTGACTTTTCTTTACTCGTGCGAATTAGGTTGATTGAAGTTTAGACTACATCGGTGGCAAAACCGAATCAGGAGTGTGGGCTGACGTTTAATGAATTTATCTCCCTAAAGCGCTGGAGGTAGAGAAAAACAATCTACAAAACTTTAGGTCACGTGACTAGGTATAAGGGTATCAAATTTTGTGCCGGCGTCAATTTGTCCGCCTGATAGTGAATAAGCCATGGTTGTCATGGTAAAATGACAATAAACCCGTCCAGCAATGCTTCCTAAACAGTTCAAACACAATGGTCGAAAACTGATTCACCATTTACGCTTTTTTTTGGGAAGAGATATTTGCTAAAATAGGAAAACCTTAAAAATTATACATTTGCGCGCAGCCGTTTTAACCGCAATAAATGAATAAATGTATCTCAGTGGACTGATTTTGTGAGACGATCCATCTTTAGACAGGATTTTGATACTTCAGAGAATGCTCACAAAAACTTTAAGTTGTTAATACGAAGACGTTTGAAAGTGAAACATTTTTGTTTTCTGACCAATTCGAGTCCCTTATTTCACACGCACGCATTAAATTCGTATACTGAGGATAAAGTGACTGCGATCATTTTTTTCGCATCACGGACTGGATTTTTTGTAAAATTTTCAACACAAACAAATGCAAACACAGTAACATTTTCTAAATGTAAAAGCTCAGTCCCATCTAACATTGACAGATTTCTCGATAACCCCGTTCTGTCAGCTTGAGGGGGCTTGGTGACAATCAACTGCCGACCAAGCTCCTCTCGCGTAGTCTTACAGTCGCTGAAAACCACATGTCTTCCACCAATATGGCGTACTTTACCGTTCGTTACACGTGGGAAAGTTCGTCATTATTTTGCCCACGGTCTGTGGTATATTCCAGACACTCCAGTAAAAACAAAAAAAGAAAAGTAAAAATACTTGAGAATATTCGAGACAAAGAACAATAGAATAAATACTGTGACCATTCCATAGCTGCGATACTTTCATAAGTCTCTCCGCGTGATCTGAAATATGTACGACTGACTTTCCTATCAAAGGGTCATGATGACACTGCCTTAAATTTATTGCTCTCACCCGATTCGGAGAAATCGTTTCACGCCATCGCATTACATATTGCAGCCACTATCTACATGTGCAAAATTTGCATACGCTGCATGTAACATGAGTTTGATGGTGGTGAAGTTCGGCTTCCCTTTTGCGTTGTATCAGCTCGCAAAGTTTGCACGTTACAAGAGGAAACACTTAAGAATGCTAAAGGCAGCTATACAGAGATAATTTTTTTTATAGTTACGGCATGAAATGGCTGGTTTGTTAACGAATTTGCCCGTTACAATAGGCCTTTAGATGCTTTTATATAATGTTTCTAAGAAGGATAAAAAATGATGAGAAAAAAAATGCTTAAATATCCAAAAGCAACAACGTTGCTAGTTTACAAGCTAATGATCAGGAGAGATTGCAACTTTGGTGCAGGATAATGGCAATCGTTCATCCATGAATAAAAGCTGGTTTAGCCGTTCGCTTTAGGGGCTAGCACATGATACTGCTTCTGCCCTTGGCTTCCAACGCTTATCGTATTTTGGATTAAAATGAGGCTTGGCAAGCCACGTATGGAAATTTGTAATAAAACTGGAATCAAAATAACATCCATCAAATGAAAGGGATATAAGAAGTATGGCGGTAGAAAAAAAGTCGCGCAACGTTATGTGAGAGGCAGACCTGTTATATTTCTCTCTCCTTTGCTTTGCCATCAGCGCGAAGAGCCCCAGTTTGAACTCTGGATACCTTACGTTTTGGGCCGTTCAAAAAGTAGATTTATGGCCTCTGGCGCAACTGTGAAAGGCTACTAGAGGCGACGCTCGTATGCAGATCATGTAACCGCCTGCAGCGGGAATATTTTCCCAGAAATGGGCTAACCTGATTGGAGATTAGTGGGCGCAATTTCGCCCAAAGACGGCACTTGGGAAGCCGAACGAAGGAAACCGATTTAATATGTGAGAACGGATCAGTGTGAATAAGTACCGTTCCCGAGCGGGATTCGTCTAACAAAATCGCCAAAGACTGTTTCAGACAAGAGCTGGCTTTTTCCTTTAAAGAAATATGAGCCTGACTTCGATAGGGCGTAATAAATTGTTACAAAGGCGAAGCAAAAGGACTGGTCTCAATTTGAGTGGATTTTATCACAGGCTCGTTTAAACCTAACAGAGTATAAACCGAGTGGCTGTTACAAGCTCTTACAGACTGCCCTGGGCAAGAAAACACGCTGGCCCTTTTAAAACGCTCCTTAAGCCTATCGTGGGATTGAGCCCGATGCCGCATTGGAGGATAGGTCTTTGACTGGGATCACCTATATATGTTTGCGTTTTTGATGCGTTGAACAAGTTTTCTGTCATTCTTGTCTTGCCAGACATGTTTTTATTACGGTTTTCCCTGAGCCTATATGCGGTATACTTGGCTACAACGTGGCACACCTGGTGTAATTCTCCTAAGGTCGAAATGCTGAGATCGTCCACATGCATTTCTTCAGAGAGTTTTTTTGATTTAATTTCTAGGGGTGTTGTGTAAAACATTATATTATCTGAGAACCCTGAAGACCCTGAAGTACAATTACTGTTGTAGAATAAAGCTCACATAATGTGGTGAGGAAAGGACCCTTCATTCACTTGATATTACATTATCAAGCCTTAAGCGCTACTTAAGTGTGTACGAGAAAAAGGCCATTCAAAACTGAGGACAGAAGTTGCAATACAAGGTGAAGTATATGCTCAAAAGGGGCACATAAGGTAAAAAACAATTAATTCACAGATTTTTGTGAGCCCAAATTACCCCCCCTCCCGCCGAAGCCCCACCCCCAAAAGGAAACTCCCGGGAAAAATCTCGTTAAACCTCGCGAAATAACGCACTTATCGGTTCTGATGTTAAAGCCAACCTTTCTCAAAAACATGACTTGTGTCAAAAGTGTGCTGAGGGTTAGCACAATTTAGTGTTCATCAACAGCAGACGGATCAAACAACTGAGAGGCCTACCTGGTAGATCAATATTGCGTATTCCCTCAGAGTAGGGAGGCAACAGAGGCGGACGTCAGACTGGGTAGCTAGAGCGGGAGGGAGTCGGCACTCGACTTTGCGGTCAGGTCTGATATTTACTCAGGCTCCCCCCAGAGGTGATATCCGGAAACACTCCACGGTGCTAAATTTTATATTACCCACGTAAGTCATCCGCCATTTTCCGAAATCCTTCAACTCGAGGTACGAAGTGTTTTGTGCCGTTGTCTAGACAACCTTTACCGATTCATTTAGTTTTTCTGATTATTCCATCTCGGCTGGTCCTCGTCAATTAATCATGCCATGAAATTAGTCTGGGTTGGGTGTTTTTTTCGCACCACTACAGAGCTGTGTGGTATATATCTTCGTGGATGGGTCGATGGACAAGCAGTAGTGTTTTGTCCATGATTCCAATCCCATGCATTTTGTACACGCCAGACACGAAGATTAAAACTCGGCTTTCTAAAAACATTCGTTTTTTGCCTTTGTGTGGATTTTAACTAAGACTAAGTCATCGACTGTATTAGTAGTTCGTCCTTGTATAGATCCTCTTGGTCATTCTGTTGAAAAATATCTACATATCTACATTCATGGTTTTTCTGTATTTTCAGAAAGTGTTTTCAATTTGGAATAATTTTCAAGAAAAGCTTGTAAACTTTTTGTCGTCGTTCGTACATTCCAAACAAGTTCTACACCAGATTTGTACCTTGAAGAGGGATGCCAATGTCTGAAGCCACGTTCGTACAATGGACATGTCGGAAAAAAAAACTCTTGAATTGTGTATCAGTTTTGGTCGAAAAGTATGATAATGGTATGAAATAGAGTTAGTCCTATTTTCTGGCGATGAATATATGCGATACGCAGATATAATGGATTTCTATGTCTAAAGCCACGTTCGCATAGTGGACACGCCGACAGCAGTCTAAAACTGCACAAAAACTTTAGCAAAAGTAAGCTAGGTAAACCAATCTATGACCGTACTAATCACGAAGTTAATGAGAGCCCCGCGGAAACTTACCAGGAATCGATTAATTTTTAACCCGGGATTGTATACAAATAAGACAAAAACAAAAGAAAGCATACAGTGATAAAATATTTACCCAGTTCAACAGCACACAGGCTATCCAGTTAAAAGGTATATTTAGCTCTTGAACAGAAACGTGCTGATTGCATTAATGTAACAAAATTAATGTAACACTTGACCGTATTATGCAAATGAGAAAGCCGGATCATTTGTGGTATCTGTGGAGATTATTTGACCCTAGAGTAAGCCCAGATTATCAAATTTCTGTATTGGATGTACAATTGCAGTGGCTACGTGCCAAAGTAGTCGTACGATTACCATTAGACGTAACTGCCATGACCACATCTTTGTCCTAACACCCAGTCGGACAAGATGCACATCTTTACGACGGTTTTGGCGAAACAGGAATAAAGATTTCACAAAACAGGCGAAAAACTAGACAGAAGATTCAGACTTGCGACAAAATTTACGCCTTGACACATTAGATTGAAAAGACAAATACTATAATGTGCCCCCTCCTACAAAAGAATGTTGTTAACTGCGTGGGAGTTTGGTACCGAATTTTCCAAATGTGCGCGCTTTTACCTGTGGCCACGCATAACTAATCATACAAGAATGAATGATTAATAGTCTATAGTATGTGGGAAGGTCTGCCACCAATCTGTGGATGGTCATGGGAAAAACACCAATAAAATGAATAAACAGTTAACAGCTGTAATATTAATACTTTATATGCTTTACTTAAGCACCAATCATTAATTCCAAGTGTATGGTTTAATTCGTGATAACTTAAATTGCATGAACTTGGTTTTGTCCCTCTTCACCAGTAGAACAACAACAAGAGCAAGAACAAAATCACATGACACGGCGCATGTGCAATCCAAGGCAAGTAACAGAATGCCCAAAACAGCACCATATTTCTATACAGCCGTTAGTAATAGTTAAATAAAACCCCCGGCAACATTTCTCTTTGTTAGCGTCATATTCGTTGCGCGCCACAACAGACACGGCACAATCCCTGAAAGAGAACCCGGCGGGCTTGCTGTTTTCATCTCGTCCTACTGCGGCTTTTTAATTTCTTCAGTACATCTAATTACTAATCGTTATCAACTTCCCAAGGGAAATAGCCAGAAAGAAAATATCGCTCCTCGGATAATTTTAAACAATGATGAATTACAGTTCATTTGGCAGCTACCATGGACCACCAACCTGGTCGCCAGTTGAAAAATGAATATATGGAAGGCAAAACGTGACACCCTATAACCTCGCTTCTAAGCGACTTATTATCTCTCGTGGCACAAAATATTGCAAAACCTCGACACCCGCCTAGTGAAACGAGGACCGGTGGTTTGGAAAAAAATTGGACTTGGTGAAAAATATGACTAAACAGAGTTAATCATTATGAAATGCTCCTTTTCTCCCAATAGAGACATGAATGGGATTCATATGTTTTTTTTTTCTGTGTTTTCTGTTTCTAAAGTAATTCACCAAAACATCACCAGAATAATGGGACTTCATAAAGAAGTAATGAAGTCTTATCGCACGGTGGACATTCCCTCACACCTCTTCCCACCCCTTCCTCCAAGTCCTCATTCCATTCACTCAACTCTTAACCGCGCCTAATCACACGTATTGATTTCATTTTAACATGTAACTAAGAAATGATGGGCGAACACCCTGCGACTTTTTCTCTCAGTGCAAGAGATTTCTTTCTCCTTAAGCGCTAAATAATCTTGATGAATGAATGTAAACCACGTCAGCGCGCCATGGACTCTTTGCAGATGCACGTAACATTCTAAAAAATGATTGGTGCGATAAAATATTTAAATGTAATCTGTGTTTATGATTGGCTCAGTCGAGTTTACGTCTGAGGTAATCTCAGATTGTCACGTGGAGACTAGGACATGGCGCCAAGCTACGCGCATGACAAATGTTATGCCGGAGAATGCGACATCCAATCGCTCAATTTTAAAATTTGGCTTATCTGATTTCTTTTTTCATTACACGATTTAAAAATAAGAATAATACGGATAAATGCAGGAGATTTTTTAAATCCTTGCGAGCTAAAAAAAAAAATCAACAACCCAAAGTTGGAATAAGCTCAGGCAGAATTAGTTCTAAAACTTTTTTCTCCTTTCTGTCAGTTTAAGGTAAAATAATTCCACTATTTATCGAAATACTGTGACAATTGCTCGTTAAATATAAAAAAAATTATCTCACAAAGTGAGAAAAAGGTCACATTTTGAATCTAGTTTATAATGTTTTTTCTGTGTTTTTAAGATGTCAGTTGAATGGAATAGAAACAATAAGATCTGCGTTGTTATTTCTATTGAAAAACTAATCGATGATAAATTAGCGTACAAGACAAATGAATTCATGAAAAACACATGGGACAGGCACCGTTAACCGACACGTGAATACACCCTGTGCAAGGCTTTTTTTTCTTGCTTTTTGCGAATCCATGTGGCTTTATGTCAAACGCTATTCTCTCATTCCGTCGATTTGTTCGTCGGCGCATTTGCAGTTTGATCTTATTCCTTCGGGCACGTTTTCGAGTCAGGCAACAAAGCTGTACGGTTTGCCTCCTGGCATGAACGGGACAGTTAAACTCCACTCATTACCATTAATTGTCGATTGCTAATGAAGCAGACGAATTCTTTAAGACGTTCAATTCTTTGAAGGACTTCGCATCTCTCAACTCAGAGATCTATTGATTTCGCATACATACACACAGTGATACATACAAGTTTATAAAGCCAGCCTCAGTCGTTTTAAATCCGCATCGTCCCTTAGCCTTTCACCTTATTCTCAAAGCCAGTTTCAAGGCATTGATTAAAACATAAGGTTCGCTTTTAATCATTATGTACTCAGCAGCTTGATTTTACCCTGATCAGAAAGTGCCATGAGGTCTGCGCTAACCAATCAAATACAAATTTTGTCCTTTCTACCGCATCACGATGTCTTGGTAAGGTCTGCGGCGAATCAAAAGAAGGCTATCGATTCGTTGAAAATGACGTGATTCATTTCTCCGCGTAACCTTCTATTCTATTCCAGAATTTGCCGCATTTTGCCCTCACAACTACCTCGTCGGTTGAAAGGTACGATTCAGTTCACCTTACTGACAATTGCATTAGAAGCAGAGAACATCGGATTAATGTGTTGAGCATATGTTGTGGCGCATGTCAAAGAGTTTTAATGATGCTTGGGGTGCGTTTGAGATGTCTCTTCTTTAACTAATAATTTGATCGCAAATTTACAACCGGTTAATTTTCGGGTAAAACGAGTCAAATCATTCACTAACGTCTTGGGAATGAAAGATGTCAGAAACCCGCGTCTGGTAAAGAACACAGCAGCCGGTGGCAAGGTTATATGTTCCTTTCAATTGTTATCACAAAAAAATCAAAAACATTACGAAACCGTGATACGTTCGTGACTCTGGGCTTAATATTGTGTGGACTGAAATCCGCTCAATCACAAAACGCATGCTCAGAGAAGAAACTTTGCCGCCAGTTCGTTTAAAGCCTTGAAGCTTGGTGTTCGCTTTTGCCATTCACCTCGTTTGCGATGTCAATTTGTGGTCAAAGCGATGACGTACACCACGTATGAGATGACGTCACGAGAGAAGCTAGATGTATTAAAAGTAAGTAGAGGGTAGAACAACAACCGTGTCAGTGTGATAGTTCATTAGCCTTTTTTCATTTTACCACAGTTAAGGTTTTATTCTAGTTGTTCATATGCGTACATAAATCAAAGCAGTTTATACACCCCTAGGCACCATGACAACAGCAGAATTAGGTAAAAAATGCGATAATTTTAAGAGCAATTTATGAGCCGTCACTGATCGAGAATTACTCCGACTATCGTCGTCGTATTTAACAAACTATAGGCATTTCCGCCTGTATTCGCACCGTTGTCGCGCATGACAATGCCACTGGGTATATCCGGTTAGAACTGAACAGAAAGCAGTTCGATGAAATCACAACTATACGACCGCCAGAAATTCGCTCATTTCTTCAGTCTGTCTGTGACATCCATCATTCAAGGTGACAAATGGGCCAGTCTTTGATGGCTTCCTTCACAAAATGATTAAAATCACACTAGCCGTTCTAATTGAGTATGTGTTACATTCTGAACGGACAACAGAACTGACTTGCACAGGCTTCTTTCCCTTTCCTTGCTACTTCACCGACTTCGCGCGCAGCCATATAAGACGCTTTTAACATTTATTATCATTTGTATTAACATCTGAAATCAATACCATTGTGCTATTGACAATATATTGTACCAGGAAGTACTTCTAATGTTTCCAGTATATATCTTAAGTCTTGGTTGCTCTCTTGCTTTGTCGAGGAATACAATTTGTTACAAAATTATTATTATTGTGACCACGATCGCCTCTATTTATAGAGAATTTCTTTCAGGATGCAGGTAATTTCTTCCATTTTTATCATTATTGCTTTTTATGGAATATCTTTAACTCGATAACTGTTATCAATAATATCGCGTTCTATTTATGGTAACCATGTCTCTGATAACACATTCCAATTAACATTAACATTTCTCTATATGAACTACAGATATAGAATATCTTGACTCCTGTAGAAAAGGGCACGATTTGCCTGCAGTACAGTTTATAGCTGGCACAAGCAGCTCTGTGGGTCGCTCCATAGGGTTAGGTCGGTCGTTCAAATTTTTGACATCCTGGCAATGATTCACTTTGTGAAGAGTCTGAATGCAAGACATCAACTTTTTAAAGGATACCTTTTTGTTTTTGTACATTTATGCGTTGTGTCAAAATATTGTTTAATAGAGTCAGATACGATCACAGAAAAACAAAAAAAAACAAAAAAAAAACAAAAACAAAAACAAAAAAACAACACAAAACAACAACAAACAAACAAAAAACAAAGAAAGAAAGAAAGAAAAAAAGAAAGAAACATTTTCTTACTATCATAGTGATCGCTTTAAGAAGTAAGTTTGATACAAGCGCAAAGTTTACAACGAACGCCAGGAGCAAAGCATTTGGGGTGTATGTATCTTAGACCAACTCAAAAATAATGACGCCACCTCTGACTTTCGTGGCGTTCGCAGCTATACCATTAAATGTGAAGTAAATGGCAACTGACAGTAAAACTGGATCGAAAGTTTTCGGAAATAAAAGTCAGTGTTTACGGTCTCAACGAAATATAAACGGTATTATATTAATATAAACATTTACGATAAATATTCACCTACTACAGCAGGACGCCAAGGAAAAGCCGTTTCGCCGGGGAGTAACTGCGAAAACACAGTAAGCTTTTTGGATTCTCATTTGGATACCCGTGCGAGAGCATTGAAATCCATCAACAACGAATATCAACCACTTGTAATCGATGCGTCCCTCTGTCCTTGTTTCCGTCGGTACGTCAAATTGTTTGACATCCTACATTTTTACATAGACCATTCACTTAAGGATAGATCTTAGTGACAGACGACACAGATGTTTTTGCGGGATGTCGTACCAACAGGAATTGGCCGTTGTTTCATTACAGGGAAAGGGTGATGAGGTGTCGCTTTTTGGTGTTCCGCGATGTGTACTTATGCAATTGATGATGACATTTTTGATATTTCGTGAAATATTAATAAGGAAACACAACCAATGGTGTTTTTGATGTCCCTATAAAACGCGTCTTCGAACGTCCTGGAAATACACGTATGCAAACGGCGAGGTTAATCTCAAGAATAAAACGAAGCAAAAGACTGGATCTTTACAGTTCTCGACGTTAAGTAATTGCTAATTTACACCAGAATGCTGATGCAGAAATACTCTTTTGTATATCTCTCTATATATATATGTTCAATGCTGTCCAGGCAAATCGCGCTAACAAAGCGGCTAGAGATAATTGTACATGTCGATTTCTTGTCTGCTATATCTATTTTTGGCTGATAATCTCTGAGCATTTCTAAACGATAATGAGCTACGTGTTCTTGAAACGACTAAGGTGCACACAATACACTCAGATTTTCCGCATGTGACGTTCATTCCTCAAGTGAGTTTAAAACAGAATGTGTTCGCCCACCACTGGTCATCAGTTTGAATACATATGTGGTTGAGTGGGTTGTACTATAACCAGATCACTGTTAACTGTATCATGGACAGAATTACACCACCATTACAATTTGCATCCGCCCATCAACGCCTCACACCACCTCACCCCTCCTGACCCTCACTCAAAAAACTCTCCTACTGCCTCACTCTCCACCCTAAACTGTAAAATTAACGCTTGACATGTAAACATAAAACTATTGTGGATTTCCTTTTGATTGAATATTTTCTGATATGTTGGTGGTTAACTGATTTGCACTCTAGACTCTAGATATACCCATTACTGGTGTTGATCCACCTGGGATCGAATGGGGTTGAAATACGCGGTCTTATTGGCTAAGATTAAATGATCTTCAGTGGAAGTTGCCTTTTGGTTACTGAGCCAACGAGAGCTCTTTACAGTCTATAAATTATATAACGTGTTTTTATATATGTACATATACAGACACTATATAGACACGCGGAGTGGAACAGCGACTTTATTAATAAAGTGCAGTTATCAGTCATACAAGCCGTTCTCGTTTCGCTGGCAATAATGATAACGTGAGAAAAGCTTAGAAACTCAAAACGAAGGAACGAGAAACGTCAGCTAAAGGTCATAACATGTGCAGGGTCTAGTGCAATAAAAGCAAAGCATGGACTCTTGAAAGTGAGAAATGTCAAAGGCATGTGGAATGCGTCATATGTGTTTTGTACAGCTGCAATTTTACGAGAGTGAGTCGCCAGGCGATCTGGCAAAGTAATATCAACTTACATTGACCAGTCTCCATGCATCTCGGGATCGTTCTATTTTTCGCCTCCAGTACCCGTGAGTTCCAGACTCGGCCATGTCAGGTAAGATTCTCACGGCATTGGCGGAACTCTTCCTCGTCCGGAGACCTAAATGGTTGTGGCACAAGACTTAATCACGCATTGCGTAAGGCTCACCGCTAGATGCGACGTTTTCGAAGGTTTGAGTATCACTGATATCACGCGAGATTTATCCCGGTGAGATCAGTGGAGTGCTTGGAGGTAAGTGGCACTTTCTACCTCCGGGCCACATGGGTTATCCGGCACGACAAGTTTGCATGGAATTCACAACGCTTGCCTGTATCCATTCTGCACCAAAATTTTTCTTGGTAAATTAATAATAATAATAATAAAATATCCCGGAAGTTTTCAGGTGAACGCAGATCGCTTCACTTCACACTGCATCACTTATGCGTTACATCACGGGAATATGTGCCGGTATCCATGAGTAAGATCTACAACACGATTTCCACCAAAGTATCACAGATAAGAATCGAAAACCTTGCTTGTGAACACAAGAGTGTAGACTTCCCGCAAATTCGCTCTGTGCGGGATTTAGGCTATTTTAAAACGTCCTGGTAACTCCAGGAGATGTTCCAGTGGTGATTGTAAAAGTCGCAGCAATCTTGTCCTTGCCAATAGTTTTCATAGCCCTGTTTTTAGCCCCGCTATTGAGCCGATATTCCAATGAGCTGGGCGGCTGGTAACGCTGGTTCCCTTGTGCAGTTCCCTGCTACGGACAATATTCCATTGAAGCAGACGACTTTACGAACCTATTGAAAGATCACGTGAGCGTTGGAAGGCCATGCAAAGTTCATTACGGAGCATGAACGCTTTACACGCAGACGACGTGGTTAATGGACATAGACTTCAGCGAAACAACGCTAATTCGGCAAAGGAGGTAGAGAGATCTTAACAGCAAGGCGGAGTCTGGAAGGGGAGGGGAGCGCTGACGACACGCTATCAGATTGTCCAAGAGGCAAAAAGAGGGGGATAGCTTCGACCCTTTTGGCAGAAAACAACGGCATCAAAAGCCGCGTTCAGGTTGAATTACATCCGTGCCGAGAAGCTTAAATGCCTCGGCAGGTCAACTTTGAGCTATGTGTATATACAGCTTCGTACTAACAGTAGACGGCCCCAGTCGATTCAATCCGTGCATGCATAAGCAGGGTGGTGGGAGTAGACGGAGACTGAGAAGCCTGCCTGGCTGGGTGCACAACCAATAGGCTGGTGGTGTTCCTAGCTCAGCTTACTCCAGGGCTCCGAATAGTTAAGCTTCCCTACTGCGAAAATACTTCAAGCCAGGTTGGTGGTCGCGAGTGTATATAATGTGACGAACTCTTCTAGCTGTGGAATAGAAAAGCGTTGTGGATGGGGACTGGGCACACAATGCGGAATCACATATGCAGTTTGCTATCAGTGACGGTTGTAGTCCCGCCTTCTACACTACCGTGTGGCGTGCGTGTTAACTAGACATATATAAATCGTATTACATTTATTCTATATTCACTCCCCCCCCCTCAAAAAAAGAGAAACAAAAAGAAACAAAAAGCATTATCTCATCTTCATAACCACGCCTACAGCAGTAATTTCACGATAAAAACGTCCATTTTAAGATAAAATCTAACAACCCTATATTTGAAAGTGCACAGCTGTTTGTAGGGCATATGTGCAGCTTGTGTGTTTGTTCTTGTATAGATATGCCACATAATGATTTTTACTTGAGCGACAGTTTTACATACGTAACAGCAGCGCAATGCAAACATTTCCGTATAGTTAGTGAGCTAAACGGGAAAACTTGCTTTGCTATAAGACATGATTCTGATATGCTGAACCATAGACACGGAGTAGATAAAACAGATTTAGCGATGCCGTTTCTCAAAATAAGTCATCCAGCCTCTGCCGGACATAAATTGGAAGGTGACTATAATTTACAAGTAAATGCTTTGTTTTCCGACAATAATCTAACAGTATTTGACGGATGATAATTTTACAATACTTTACAGAAATTCCAGTATTGTATATGATGGATTGAGTCATTGCAGGCAACGGAATTATTCAGTACCACTGCGAAATCACAATCTATCAAACCCGTGAATATATGCAACGGAAACAAATAGTCTTACTTCAAAGAAATTCCATCAGTAAAACAGAAAAGGACAGAAAACAGAACAGAAACGATTGTTTCCAAAAAAAAAAAAATAGAACCAGTAGAATCTTTTGCTTGGCCTTTAAATAAAAGTGAGTCTATGATGGAAGAAGAGTTTTAATAAAAATGATATTTCTTCGGTTGTAAACTAATTGTTGTAAGCATTCCAATTTACATGTCCGTGCATTAAACACTTACAGCTCTATGTATTTCTCTCGTGAACCTACACTTTTGGAATTACAGAACAGACCGTTACGTCACCGGTCACAAAATTTTCAGTTTGCTTGTTTGTGTTACTTTATATACCCAGAAAACTTTTTTTTGTTTCGCTATTTCGCTATTTCGCTATTTTCTTATTCATATTAATGATTTGACTCTATTATAGTTTCTTATTTATATGTCAAATATTTCAGTTCTCATCAAGGGATCAGATGGTACATTGTGGTGAAGCAAACGGTCATAAACAATAATAATTATAATAATAACAACTCTGTCAATTTACAGGGAAACTGCCCTTCCACAAGGCCCTCACACACAAAAAAATACTGTAAATAATTTACACTACCCCAGTATCGATCAAAATAAAGGTCCCTACAGAAAATATAACGCTGTACCGAAACAATGGAAGCTTCTATACAAATTTGTAAATATGTATTTGTAAATCCATACGTAAAAACAGTGGCGGAATTTCTGTAAGAATATAATTAAGACGTACAGCATAGAGAGAAAACTAGTTTTATTCTAACTGTTCATGCAAATTCATAAATAGTGGCAAATTACATGACCCCTAGTGCCATGGCTTAAGCAGGATTAGTCCCCACCCTCCAAAAAAAAATTTCTATCTTTCTTCGATATATCGCTCTGTTCGCTTTTTTATGTTTTTTTGAAATAACCCAATAGAACACTGATTATATCATACATACTTGTATTCATTGCGTGTAGTGTTTTCCGAGTTCTATTACACGCATGTGCGGTGCATGTCGTCATTTTACAAAAATTCAAAACTTACTTCGCGCCAGTGAGGATATGTTTGGAATATTGACTGTCTTCCCTGCACCACTGAAATCTGTTTCCTGCTTCTCTCTTACATTTTATCAGCTTTATTTACTATTTTTTGGTATTGTTTTTAACGAATTCCTTTAGGAAAATGGGATTTTAAGTTGTTTTGGAAATTAGTATTGCGATGATTGACTTGGTACGCATCTGTTTACTTGACGAGTGGTATACGGATGTCGAACATGACACTTAGATTTCTTGCAATTCATGACAGTACGGAATAAATGTGGTATCTTACAAATAGCTTATTTTCCTTGCAAGATTAAGAAAGTATATTTCCTCTGTTTTTCAAAATTCTATCAGTTGAGCTCTATATCAGTGCAAATAGTCTATACGCACTTTTTGCAAGTGACTAGTCCATCCAGTTTTCCGATGGCAGCTAGAAGCTCCAATAGAGCTATTTCAGTGACCGTCCAATTGGAACTTATAGTCAAGATAGGTGGCCCGAAGCCAGAGGCGCTGATGCAGACGCGCAGACACAATAGGTGTGGATCTTAACTTCGTCGGACTACTCCCGCGGGCAAAAGCGAAATACCAGACCAGTCTTAGGTCGGCGATATTAAATCAAGCGCTCCAAGCTAATGTGCTTTGGGGGTGACAGACTCCAGTCTCGTTTACCTGTGCTTCGTCCGGTGTCTATACACGTATTCGCAAGAGGGTGTATCAGGAGCCAGTCGACATATCAGTAAACCATGTTCGACTTAGCCCCAGACTTGTATCTACGTCTAGCGAGCCAGCGAGAAAGCAAGACAGCGAATTTCCGAAGCTGGGAAACAATGGTTAAAGCAGCAGGCGATACTTGTTCTCGTCTTAATCCGGCTGTTAAAGGATTGGGGGCATTTCTGTCCAGGAGAGTTGGAGTCACATCGATCCGAGCGAACGCTCACTGGTGTGACGGGATCTGGCTCCCGGCTAGGCTTCGGTACGCGTCATCAAACTACCTCTCGACCGCATAATTCGAATAAATCGTCCGCAAACTATCATCCCACTGCGCTCATTTCCCTTCCAGGATGCCATCGCTCTTTGGGAAAGAAAAAGGGGAGTTAAAAAAAGAGAAAATCCTCGCTTTGATACGGCCACTAAAACAACCATCCTTGCAACTGGGTATGACAAATAGGGGGACTGGCCACAAAGCTATGCTGTTGCAGAAGCTTGGCTAAACTCACAAAATGACTTTGGAGACATGCGCAAAAGAAAAAGTGACCGTTTTGTAGCGATACATATCTTGGCAGTGGAAATCATTTATTCGACAGGTCAGGGAGATGTATCGGAATATGACAAACGGTCCGCGTTTCAGGTCTTGAGATTCCCCACGGACGTAAGAGATGTCAATGCCGCAAACCGTTGATAAATGCAACAGCCGTCGACTAATATCAAGAGCTTCCGCTCGGGGACTTGTGTACAGGCAGCTGCTTTTGTGGAAGAGTCGTCCAGCTAAATCAACCTAGGTTTGACTGGGTAGCAACCAGCTTAATCCAACCCCACCTCCTCTTTTTGAAAACTATTCTTTCCTTACATGGTAATGGGACACCAGCAGGCCGTCTGCCAAGCACAATAGGGGCTCCCATCTCGGACCCAGGTCGGCAAACGATGGTCTATGAATAAGTGAAAGCCAAACTAGAAGTTACACAATGGCGACGCCACTCGCGCCGGCGGGAAGGCACGAACGCGGCAAGCTCGGGAAATTGGAGCAACAACGATTGCCTTGTTTTAAACGGAAGTGAGACCTAATGCTTGCTTTTGGGCGTTTGAAACATTAAATACCCATGTTACGTGGAGACAACAGAAAGCTTTATAGACCGCCTTTGATAGTGTAGATTGTTGTTGTTTGTTTTTCGTGTCACAATAGCTGCCATTAACGCGAACATGGCGTAAGTCAATGCGCTACATAGGCTAGAGCCGGATACCGACGGCTGGCACAGAAGCACAAATATTGGGATTCTAACGTTACGGAAAAACAAGCACTTAATAATATGAAATACTTGTCAGACATCAATGGTATTATACACTTACCATGTGTTGATCCTGTTAGACACGAACTTAAAAGGCAGGGACGAAGAAATTAGTTTCTGCAAGGAAATAACGCTTCTGGCTTGTTTCTCGTCTGGATTAATTAAATATTAAGTAGCTAAACAACATTTCAGTTAAAAATACCATTTATTCACTTAATTGGTGAATTTTGCACTTAATTAACGGTGATTAAATTTAAAAACGAATAAAATACGGGGTTCATTTCGCATTAGTATTGAATGAGCAGAGTAGTGATATTATTCACATCTATGCTGGCATAAGATTTAGGTCATGTGAAAGTTGAATGTGATTCGTATATATGCAGTAACGATGAACTGAAATGTTAGCTGCACTTATGACGGCTGAAACAAGGCCATGCCGTGTTTCACCACCGGCACCCATTTTACGAACCGGTTGGAATGTTGCCTGAAGCACATGGCGACGAAGGATTTCACTGTGAGTTGCCATGCACTTTACTTCAGGCTCAGCTTGCAAATGCTACCTAAGACAGACCCCTTGTAGAGTAGACGTGGATCTCGCTAGTTTATTGGGGTTTACAGCAGTTGTGTCTGGAAGGGGCCAACAGCAACAGTTTCATACAGAAGACACAATGTCTGACATCATACAGAGATCAAAGACATCATATTGATTGTAATGCAACAAAGGACAAAGAGCGATGTGGTTAATGCACCGGAATATGTGTATATAAGAAGATATAGATCTTGTGTGTGACGGGTCCAAGGAATCGTATCCAAGGCCATTGACAGAGGCCTCATTAAGAGGCTAAGAGGAGAGCAAATCATAGTGGCAGGGGTGGATGGTGGAAACACATGGTGGGGGGAGGGGGATTGAATTGTTTGCAGTTAGAATTAATGGACGGGTCTGAAGCGCAAAGGATACGACTTATGGGTACTTGGTGTAAGGAATCATTGGCGTTTTGGTAGAGGGAAGAAGGGAGAAGAGAAATAAAGGGGTTTTTACATGCGTAGGATTACCTAAAAAATGTCTCGCGTAAAGAAAAGAGAAAAGTACTTTTATAAAAAGGACGACATCTTTAATAGCTATACCTTTGGAAATTCAAGCAGTTTTCTTTCTTCTTAAAGAACAAGTGTTAGTTGACGCGTGTAAGTTGAAATGTACTCCTTACCACATTCTCCACTTATTTTCATCTCGTGACTCGAATATAGTCGGAACTTTAATTATAGGAATGTTTCGTTTTCTCAAAGGGAAGCGGACGAGACTTAGTAATTACCCACCCCCACCTCTCCCAACCTTACACAACCCACCTCCCCCATCCTCATCCTTCTTTCTTTTTCACCCTTCTCCTTCACGCAACGGATTCCACTGTACCATTTGTCTCTCGGTACATCCCTACAAGCCATAAGACGTAAGCATGTCAGAAGACTTGGGCGTTCATCACGACAGATAACCAGAAGACGGAGACGTCCAGTTCGACGTCCAGACAAGACAGATTTCGTAAGATACGATATCACAAGAATTGTAATAGGCTTGGCCTTTGCTAACACTTTGTCACTGTCGCTTTCCCGCGGCCCTTTTCAATATCCCGCATCCCATACTTAATCTTCTCATATCAATCAAAGGAACCTCTCGTAGCTCGCGAGCGCCATCGACTGAAATTGTCAACAGCAACAAGCCACACCTGTTCATAAGACGGGACTAAGGTACCCACTGGAAGTTGCGCAAGCGCAGTAAAATGTCAGACGAGTGACCATATATATCATGGAGGTTTTGAGTATGAAGATTTCTTGAGGTGCTGGATGATTAACTTTTGCAAGAGGCTTAAAACCTTAGTGAAAAAAAACCTTAACTGAGATAAACCGACAACGTGCCAGACTTTGCTGGTTACGTGTGACCCTTTGTCAACAAGTACACTCTGCTCGCAGTTATAGCTTTACATTTAGTGCTGGTATATCATACCATGTTTGATATATCTTAAAATCAAGGTGATCGCCAAATCGTATACTTATAATTTGGAAAATATGCTAGACGAAGTAAAACTCCCTTCAGACATCAGAAAATGTTTAAAAACCCGATATATATTGCCTGATCAAAATAGGAAGGAAAATCGACTTTGTTTAGCAGGAAAAATAATAAGATAATAACATTTTATTAGGGCAGAGGAGGCTATATGTTAACCCGTACAATAAACAATGCAAGTTTTCAGAATTTTCGGATTTCCAAGAAGGCAAATTTAGTTCTGTAGCAGCTATAGGAAATTCGAGATCAGCATCAGGGATACTGCTTTTAGAAACATAATCTATGTGTGAAACAAAGCAAATAGTTATAAATGTCACGTGTCTGCAATCATCAAGCGTAAGATTAGATCAAAGATATTAGAATCACGTGATCGACTTATTTCCTCAAATTCTCGCGGAATCTCGAGAGACTTGGCATTCCGTTTAAACGGTATTGCCTTACACGGCTGTTGATTGCTGGTCTATTCTCTATTGCTCAGCAAATATGGCGTGTCGTTGTCATCAGACTTCCATAATGACGCTGCCCATCAGAGATTTTCGACTGGCGCTAATGACAGGTAAAATGGTCACGTGATCCAACTCCCTGGGGTCTCTGACATCTGTTAGATAGAGGTATGGGTTAATTAACGTCAAATATTGAGAGCGCAAGAGAGATATTCAGTCTGTAGGCCGTGGTTTTATAACATTACTGTAGGATGGCGCATGTTTTCTGGAAATTCTGGGCCTCTCATCTGTTTCACAGATACATATATATATATCTGTGCAACTTCACATATTTGTTCTCATCTCTTATGAAAGCCCCTGGTCATAAGCAATTGTTAACACTTAAGCCTATATTTCATGTAAAATTTTGTAATAAATATGCAACAAATTACTATTTTGTCGATTTGTTTTGCCTTCATTTCAACATCTGACTACGGACAACTGACGTCTAATATATTGCAAACTGACATCACCGCGTATTTTTTTACTTAATTCTACCTAAGCCATGGTGCTAGGGGACTGTAACTTCCTGCTATTTAAACATCTACGTGAACAGTTGGTATAAAACCCTAACTCAGGCCATTTTTCACAGGTTTACGCATAACAATTTGCAAACTATCACTCTGTCGTCGCCGATCTGATTTTACTCTCTGTGCTGTACGTCTATCACACTGTTTTTAAGGCCACATTGGGAGTATTGCAGGCATGAAGTGGCGATTCTCCTTCAGGAGTCTTATGTATGTGACAGGTCAAATCACGTACAAGCTGCAAAATGTCTCCATCCCTTTGATTTTTGTACAGTTCATTTCTAAAGGAGGGTAGGAAAGTTGAACATGGGGATCGCATACTTTACTTAGAGCCTGGATAGGAAAATTAAACACATCCGGTAAGAGAAACAGCTTGCAAATTGGGCCCCGGAAATATAGCTATGGCCTTCGTTGTATGATGAATATGCCCGCCACATGAAAGATTCGTCCACTGAATTCTAAGGCAACCGCATTCTTGCGAATAAAGTATGCGTTTACTTACAAAAAAAGCAAAATGTCCATTTCGTCAAATATATCAAGAGAATCTAAAATGTCTACGATTTGTGAGTGCAACAGCCAAACAAAACCTGCCAAGTGACGTCAACGCTGGACCGGATATCAGCTGCCGGGCATAACACAAAGGTGTATACAAATAGAAGCTGACCTGGACCAGACAATGGTCTTAAATCTTCCTCCCGGCACTTGCTTTCCATATTCATTTCCCAGATTAGACGGACCGACAATCAATTCTCCAAAGTGACAACATGGTGGCCAGAAATTAGTCTCAGTGTCACTGATCATGGAAGCGAATGTGTTCAACGATTAGGGTGCAAAAAAGAGATGACCGCTCGAAGAACCAAACATGTAGTATTGCTTTTAGCTGACGACACACGCAAACGACGAACATGTTGTCTGTGCATTTACATCAGCACTCAAAACGAAGTATAAAATGAAAGTGCATAATTACATAACACAGAATCCTGATACCTGGCAACTAATTCTAGTTTTAAAGGATGAATTCACCAAAAAAGTTCATATTTTCTCTTACGACGTTTTATTTTGTAATTTTCCCGAATGGTTTATTTGCTAAGAACAAGGTCTTACTCTTAAAATTGATATGCCCGAGAGGATACCAAATTAGTTCATTCATTAAATTAGTTTTGGCTTTGTCTTTGTAGTCCCAAGATCTCAAAAGTGTCCTAGACTATAAGTCAGACTTTAGTCTTAACTTGTGGTATTTATTCCTGAACTGAAATATACAGTTAAACCCTTGGTTTCATTTGACGTTTTTTTCATTTGACATGTCTTTGCATTGATTATTCCGAAGGTGTCACGATTGTATCGTTGTAAATTGCTTTAAAGTTAAGACTAAATCTGACTCCAGTCCGTCGTAAAGAGATGTTGCGTCTATGACAACATCGTGATCCTGAGACCAGAGCAACAACAGCATATACACTGAAAAATATATACGTTTCCACAATGGCACCTCCAACCTGGAGAATGTTATTTCATTGTGGTGAAATATATTTTTCTTGCAGTGTATGGTCGTTCTCAAATAAAGGACGACCTTTGACCTTCCCAATACTCACATAGTGATGTACTCTAATCACAAATGTTCAAAACGTCATGAAAGACGATTGCTAATATCATATGTCCCTTTCTTCGTGCGAAAGTCACGATTTAACAGGAGGCCGATAAAACCCTACTCTAAGTTAGAGTCTTAGTTCCCAAGTTTGTTATGGTTACGGTAAAACACATCCAATATTGATCAATCGCGTAGTACAGTAATTCCCGATCCAAATCAGTTTATTGTCAGTTTTGGTTTGTACCGTTCAAGTCACAAAACGATGAAAATAAAAAGATGCAAGAAATAAATAAATAAATAAATAAATAAATAAATAAATACATAAATAAAGCACTAAAGGCTAATGCATAGTGTGTAGAAGCCAACAGAATGCCAGAAGTTCTGTAACACATTCAGCATTTCTTTATGAGAACGGTCGTTTGTTTGTAAATTGGAACTAAACTGAACTAAACAAAAGTTAGAATCGGAACTGCTCTAATATGGAAACTTACAAGGCGAGGTATACATGCGATTTTCGCACGTTAGACATAGCCCGCTATTGTCCTATCATCTTCCGTTATAGTCTTTTTTTTTCTACAACGGTTTGCATTGCCTTTTTTTTCATGACCAAGAAAAAAAAACAAAGGCGATTTCTGTAACATAATGGTAAATGATAAGAAGATTGATTAGAAAACTAGGCTGCAAGGTTAACGTTTGGCATCTTCACATTTCAGGTATTTTGTAACCCATATTGCGTGATCGTGTCGTGTAGAAACATTTTTTCTCTGGATAATTGTTCTTGGGACCTTCGGAATTTAGCTCATCGTCAAATCGAAATTGAAAATCACGACGGTCCGTTTTATTGGCTTTTTTCGGTTTCGAAAATGAATTTTTCATATCCAAATTTCGACAGAATGCTACAAGGGAGCCTATGCGTGATTTGAAAGAAACATTCCTGTTGTTTGGATATTAAAATAGATGCCATCTGGTATCCCTATTTACAATCGGAAATGATATATTCTATTGCATTTTTTTCTTTTCAGGGGGAGGGGGGATGACGGAATATGAAATAGCATTTATTTGATGTTTAACCAACGTCTGCCATCTCTCTTCAGCTTTCACCGACCAAATTCACTTACGCTTCATTCTGGTTACGATGAAACGCTGTTTTTTTCTCTCAAGAGAATTTTATCATTGGAAAATCAGATACGTCGCGATGCAAAAGTAGTATCGAACTGTGAGCCAATAACACATTTCTGGCAAACTTTATGAAACCTAGGTTCGGTTAGTGTATATATTTCCAGCAGGATCACAATTTATATGGCTGTTCCGAGAAGTGGCATCCCTCACTCCCACCTAACCCACCATAAAGCTGATATACTGTTCCCCATAAATAAATAGATTTGAGAGAGACCAGAATATTTCCCGCACAAATTTCCCACAAAGGCAGGCACACATTCTCACCGGCGACAAAACAGCCGAGTTTGAATTACCAATATGCCGATGAAAATGTAAAAGTCATTGTACACCGTCTCTCCCAACGTCGCGCGCAATTCCCTTAGGGATTTATCCACTTGTGCAGGATAAGCCTATAGAAGAATGGAAAATTAGATATATATTTTTTAAATTAATAACTTTGAATTTCTTTGTCTTGTACGCCAATATTTTACATCATCAACGCAAACGAAACCCACAATAACAGAAACCGAAAACTCTATCGCTCAAGTCCTACTTTTTAGTGCACTGTCTTTAATTTATATAAAAAAAGTCTATTAAATATTTTGCATATCTATTTAAATTAAAAAGATTTAGTATGTTGCTGTACATATGGCTTGTCGCTGGCGAAGACTGTCTGGCTAGAGACTTTGGCTTACAGAGGGACAGGCCTGGCCCACAGAAAACCAGACTGTCATGGCTTCGGTATATCCAACGGGGCGGTGTTTAACAAAGCAATTTCGCGCCTGATCGTAAAATCTGTAATCCAAGTAAACCTTTAACTGTGTCCACCCCTGATTCCCTGCATATGTACAATGTTTCACCCAAGTTTGAGCAATCAGTAACTTCGAACATTTTTTTGTGTGTGATTAAATAGGATTAAAATCTTGGGCTTAAAAACGGGCCTCTGTAAACACTCCCGTCATTAACCGCGGATGAAAAGCACCTGGTGCACTTAATGTCGGCATAACCGTATTCAGCCGTGTATCTGCTCTCCCTGTAATGGATTGCACTTAGATATCTTACCAGCCTATCTCAACCATTTTCTTCGTATAATGCTATTATGGCGGTTATAGTGCCAACGTTAAACAAATAGCAAGATCACTCCTTCTCTGTTCTATTTTAAGAAGCTTGTCGCCGTTTACCTAGTGTCAGTTTCGTTTAACCTAACATCACTTGGACATGAGAAAATGTGACTGATGTGAATTTGTCTAGTCACTGAAGACGGACAGTATAATACTTTCCGTATAATTTTTTTTGTTTAAAGGATAAATGAAACGCTTGTTTTTTATTTCTTGAAACAGAGTATATGAATAGGACAAAAATAGGTTTTCAGCCTTCTTCTTGGTGGCTTAAAAATGGCTTTAAACTTCTGCTTTCCTAAGGTTCCATCGTCATCGATGGCAGCTGTCAAAACAACTTGGTTGCGGGTGAAATTCGAATATGTCGGGCGCTAATTCTCGCGCTTCCGATATATTCATTGACGTCATTTCGGATTTGTTTGACTATTGATGGACATACAGGGGTAAGAAATATAAAACATGCATCAACTTTTCCTTAAAACAATACCCTTCGATTTATAGTACCTTTTCACGTATCCTTAAAATTTATCAGCTTGACCATTATTTTGCTTATTTCATGAATGCATCTCCTTGTATCACACCGATCGTCATTCCCACATATTTAGAGTGCTGCCTCACTGGAACACTATGTCGAGCACTAACATCCCAGCTAGTCCCAGTACACATGCACCGCGAGGACACGAATATTGCGCATTTGCTATTTCTATAAGAAAACAAACAAACCTGTCGCTACACGCACTAGGTTAGAAGTATCAATCTGTCCTATCAATAAGGTGCGAGAAATTGTTGTTTAAATGGAGATACGTGTCCATGTGCATTATAAATAAAAATGTACAGCATAGAGAGTAAAACCAGAGCAGCGACGACAGTGTGATAGCTGGCAAATGGTCATACTTAACGGTGAAATACGGCTTCTTGCCAATTTGTCTCACGTAACAAAGTTTTGTTCTAACTGTTCATGTAAATATATAAATAATAACAAATTGCACGCCCTCCACCATGGCTTAAGCTTCACTACTTCCAGTCAGAAATATTTTTAACACAAAATATGATCAGCTGTACTCGTGACAGCGTTTTGGTAGATAAACTATACGTGAAATGGTAAAACTAATACTCAGAGTACATCCTATTTGACATTTTAAGCGCCAAACAAAAACATTATCAATTTTCCTGACACAACGAGTGCAGATGGTATTCTTGCAGCAATTGCCAAATATAAATTAATGCTTTAAGTAGGTACTCCACCAGTTTGTTTAATTATATTATCAACAGAAAACCTGAACAAAAGAAAGAAGATGACAGTAATTTCTTCCAACATGGCGGTGTTATAGACTCAAACCATTCTCTTATCTCGTCTGGATCAGACACGTTTAGTAAATTGCAATTAACATCAATGCATATTTTTATTGCTTAATTCTAACCAAACCTTAATGCCAGTTTAATGCTTAATTAAGCATTTACATGAAAGGTTAGAAGAAAAGTCTAACTATTGTGTAAATTAACAACTGGTCGGATTTCACCCGTTACGTGTCATCGTGTGCAAACTATCACAAGCGTCTAGTTTTACTTTCCAACCGTAGTCTCTTACTTTGTGCTTGACACCGAAATTCCAAAGAACGGAACTAGATTATCGGGAAATCGCAAGATGCCTGACAACCATCTTTCATCGCAAGCGTCGACACCGGATTGTTGAAAAAATTGGGTGTTTATTGCCCAAAACGTAGTGACAAAATGACAAGAATATTACATGGAGCGGGTAAGACTAATTCGGTTTCGGTGCCTTAACGTCACCGCATCAGCCAGAAAGGCATTTGTAGTTGACAGTAGCCAATCACCGGGACACAAAGTACAGTCCATGGTTTCCGACCATGCACAGCAGAAAAATCGGGAACCAGTTCGGCACTGTTTCCGACAAGGCTGGCATAAATGATTTCATGAAAGTCCTATCAATATTCGCTGGATAGCCTTGTAACCATTAACACTTAAATCAGCGAAAAAGCACATCACAGCTTGTTCCCCGAGGAAAACAACTGCAAATGTGTCTTGCATTATCTGGTGCGGAAAACTGCTCCGTAGTTAATAATTAGTTCGCTTCCGGTTGCGCTTGCAAACAAAAGTCCATTCTTATCAAGTCCATGCAGGAGAGGAAGTCCATTTTGCGACAAAAAAGGAGAAACAATTATACAAGTGGATAAAGAAGGCCACGGAAATTAGTGGAATTTAGCAGGCGGTAAACCTTGAGCTGTCATCAGAAGAGGGGCATGTTAAAGAAGCTTATAGCTCAAGTTTGCCACAAAGCACAATCTAAACATTTCTTGATTAAAAAGTGTCCAAATTATTTCCATTTAAGATCCATGTTTCTCGAATCGGAAAAACGTAGCAACCTTATGGATGTCTCCATTAGCTATAAAAACGAGTCTGTTCGATTATTTGTTTGATTTATGCTTAAGCGCCTAAACAGAAATCCGTATACCAGCCGTCAACCAAAATGGACGTTTCAGGTCAATAATCACAAGGTTACTTTCCAAAAACGACGTTTTAGTACAAACCACTAAAGAACTAAGAAAGTATACAAAGTACACTAATAGGGCGGAATCACGCAACGAGAAGCAGTGAACAGTTTTCAATGATGTTGGAAAGACGTAAGGAATGTTTTTGAGAATCAGTGAAGTCAGTATTCTTAGGTTATACCGTTTACCTAAGAACTGTTCACTTTTAAGACCACTGCGGAAACTGGGGTGTCCGTAATACGAGTTTGTATCTTATCCTGAAAGGAAACAACAAACAATACAAAAGTACCCTGACAATATGCAATATACTCTGATGAACTTAAGGGCAATTTCAAGGAATTTGTCAATTCTTTCCTACTCATGACAATGTTAAACGAATTTTGCTGTAGATTACAAAAGCCGCAAATATTATGTTATATACCAGTGCTCTATTAATAGTGACCAGGAAGAGTCGTTTAAGTGATAAGAACCAATAAGTAAATTAGACCTCCCGTTCCAGGTCAAAAATAAGATAATCGAAGAAAATGCCAAATGAACATAACAAAGAAAACTTTCATTATTTGAACAGGTAAATCTACACCGAAAGTGATTACGAAATTGTAATTAAAACGAAAATTGGATATAGATTTTTTATATTAATCTCACTAGCAACTTGTGAATATGAATACCAGCTATCGATTGTGCCCCTGGACCGATCGTCTCGGCTAGATTTATGGACAGATTTCAAGCATATCCTCTACTCAAATATTTTCAAAACATGCATAAATCAGGTGGCTATATGCAGGTAAGTAGCGTTCTATTTACCTACATGGTTGAGTGAGTGAGTGAGTGAGTGAGTGCTTGGGGTTTAACGTCGTTCTTCCTACTTGGTTGATGTTTATGAAGTAACCGTAAAGAACTCCGCTCTGAATAAAAACTTGATCAGAATTTTTGGATCAGACTGCCCAGTCTGGTGGTAAGAGGTGTTTGCCTTCTGTTGCTAACACGCACAAGGCGCGGGTTCAAATCTGGCTTAAGACAAAGAATGTTGCAGATTCCGCTGAGTTTATTTTGTGTTGAAGCCAGCGGTACAAAAGTACTCTGTTAGGGTGAGTGGAGCGTCCTCAAACAAAAGAATTGAACTTTCGATGCAATTCTGGAATTGGTTAATGGTTTCTGTGGAAGGACAAGCATTTACATAAACCTTTATAAAGAACATTACCAATCGGTAAGAGACATTTTCCTCTTCGGCTTCAACTGAAAAATTTAGACTTCAGTTGTCATTTTAACACAGCAATTGGCGATGCCCTCATCAGGTGACGAGGGACTTGGGCGTAATTTTTGTGTTTCTTTTTTTATTGAAATAGCTGTACGGTGTACGTCGATCTTGTATATCAGCGAAATACTTAAGGCTCGTACTGGGGGGAAAAACTTCTCCCTTTATGCATGCATGGTGGAGATGTTCGTACGTTAAATATTAACGGTTGTATGCGTAGTAATCAGGGTGGTTTGAATAAAACATGAGCGTAGCCTAGGAGCGTGTGGACAGCGACCAGAGCACGGGTAAGTAGACGATCCCACCCCCGGGATAGGCTTGATGTATGGAGCTGCCTCTATGGGGCACGCCGGAGGAAATTAACACATCTCTGCCTAATCATAGAAAAGCGCGGACGGAACATAGAGCTGGTTGTTGGCAATTATTTTCCTTTTTCTTGGGTATCTTCGCATAGTTTAAGGTTTAGGTATTGTTCCCGTATCTCTCGTTGATGACGTGTTTTTTTTCTGTTTCGTTATCAATTTTTAATAGGCTTAATCTCGAGGCATTAGAGCGTTGATCACGAACGAGATGATCGCGTGGACGTAATGCTGGTGAAAAACGAACGTTTTACCTCAGATTAAGATTCTCGTATGGACTTCCTGCAGGGTTTTTATACACAGCCAGATAAAGCGTCTGCCTCTGACTGGCAGGACAGGCCATTCTGCGCACCTCTGTGATCTATTTGCCACCAATAACCTCAAGGGGCAAGACCCCTGATTGAATTTTACCCGGGTCAATTCGAACTACCACCTGCTTCCCATAATCCCTACAGAACATATCAAAGGTTGCTCGACAAAATGGCTCTGGACCTTGGATCAAGACCAAAAAATAGGGTCAACAACAAGAGCTCCTTTCAACATTGATCAAGTGGGTTAATTTGGCCAGAAAAAAGTCAAAGAGGCCAAAATCAGCCAGCATCACCGGACAACCAAACATCCTATACATCAACTGCTCAATCAAACGACGGGGTCGTGGTGCCCCCCCCCCCCCCCGGGTCTGCCCGGTTTCCTCCCACTATAATGCTGGCCGCCACCGAAAAAGTGAAATATTTTTGAGTGCGGCGTAAGCACCAATCAAATAAATAAATAACTGACACGACAAGAAACAATCGTGCTGTAGGAAAGCATTGGTTTCGCCCTCAAAAGTCGGCGAATTTAAACTTACATGGACAAAAGAATCGTGATTTTCTTCTATTGCACGGACATATCAAAAGTTTTGTTTTCTACGACAAACCTCACTAAAAGCTAACCCCAGCACCAAGAAAATAAAGGAATGGTTCTTCGACATAATTAAGGGATTTTCAATTTGAGAGAAGGTGCAAAGCGGAAAGAATCGACGAAATATTGCACCATAAGTCACCGGTTCTGAATGGGAAGGTTTATAGTATTTGTGGTGATTTCTCTGTTTTTACAGTTGTGTTAAATCAAAAACAGCATGAAAATTCAACAATAATTATAAACTAATTTTTCCTGATATTTTGAACCTTCCATTATCATAATTGAAAATTCTTATTTAATATACCGGGAATAACACTTTTGTTGTGGAGAAGAACATTGGGATGGAAATTCAATATTTCCAAACGTTTCCTTTCCAAACGTTTTCTTTGAATGGCGCAACTTAGCAACATCAATTATGTAGTTTAGGTCATCAACCACTTAGCATTTGAATTGCAAAATTGAACCTAATAAAGTCTTTCGCTGAAAGGCCTCTTAATGTATTTTGAAATTGCTCTCAGCCAGTTGTTATATCATTATTGGTTATTGTTCAGCTGCGACTAATTATAGGCATGGTTGAGGCGGTAAAAAAGTGGAGATTTCCTGGAATTGCTTGTTGAGCCGAACAAGCTCTTTATTCTTGGCGTCCAGGTTTGGGGCTCTGCATCCCGTCATTCGGAAACAAAAACCCTTTAAGCGATTCCTTGCGTAATTTGGTTTTCGGGCTCAGAAAAGAGCACCATTTCCAGCCGAACGGCAATTGAAGAATCTCTAATAGCTGGTTTACGAAAAAAACAAAGAATGGGGAAAAAAAGAAAAAAGAAAACAACGATACCGGTTTGCATTTCTTCGGGTTGTTTGACACTGCAATGTGGTGACAATTGTCGCTCTTTACGAGAGAACATCAGCGCATATACACAAATTACACAGCCCCAGGCAACAAACCTCCTTTGTTGTGTTATATAAGTGACTGAAAGTTGATCAGCAGTAAAATGTATCCGTTTGTCCATTTGTAAGGAGTTTTTAATGATGATGAAGGGAAGCATCAGTCATAAGGACTGCTTTTAAAATGTATCATTAGCGATTTAATTAGAACTTAAGACCTCAAACAAATTGTCAGGCCGTTGTTCAGTAAGTGCTCGTCACATCTGTTGAACGCGCATGCATCTTTCAACGGCTGCATTAGCCGATATATATCGCGTTTACAGCCTGATGGGAACAAACAAGATACCTAATTATAGAGGGTTTCTTCTAAATCACCACTGCGGATGGTCGTGGGTTTCCCCCGGTTTCCTCCCACCATAATGCTGGCCGCCAAAGCATAAGTGGAATATTCTTGAGTACGGCGTAAAACCCCAATCAAATAAATAAATAAATAAATAAATAAAACTAAATCACCAATTTGTAAAAATTCAAGATTCTCAAGATAAATATTCACTTGAAAAAACTTAACATTGGCAAAAAGAAAACGTAAAGCTAAGCGGAGATATTTGACGGAAATTCGCAAAATATGTCTTAACAATATGAGGGCAACTGCAGCTACTTTTCTTGCCGCAAGAGAAAACACAGCATCTAAAATGACCCATTTGCGCCTCCTGTGCGAGGACATAACAAAATATTACGTAACACTTGGGGGGAACTCTCATTAAATATTCCTTGATGCCTGTTACAAGGTTGAGTAGCAGATATCAGTGGCAGGCGCCTAATGAGCTGCTGATCACAGGGTTGTTGTATTGAGCTATTTTCGAGAGGAGCATTTAAACAGGCGAGTTACGATCACGTCGGACGAAGGATACCTAGATATTGAAGGGGTATTAACGGAAAGCAATTACTCAAAGGTTACTGGGAATTACTCGACGGTTCGCGTCACCAGATAAACGTGGGGACGGAGGGAAGTGGGTTGGGATGGGGGCTCAATTTCGACATCTCACAAAGAACGCGAAAGAAAGACGAGGTGCTTTCCTGGGAAACCAGAGTAGCAAAACGCCTACGATAAAATTTGGTCATTTGCCAAAGTGACTTTTTCCATTTTGCTGCCAACAAAAACGACAATTTGGGCGGTGCTGGCCACCCAGTCAGTGTCTGCCATACAAAATCTGAGGTTTGCTTGCTGGTTTCGAAAAATCGCGTCACTGTTTGGATTCTAAACAAAGCTGAACACTATACGGATCCTCGTTGGAAACTTGGCCTCAGATCGAGCTATTCGTCAAATAACACATCCGACCATTCAAACCCCGGATAAATGTCAATAATTGAGGAGCTATTCTTACGTCATTTTTCAAAACGTTGCCATAGCACCCGAAGAATAATGGATTCTTGACGAAGGCCCGTGAATACCTAATGCATCGTCTACATACTCCTGATGGGTGTTTTTTCTTATCAGATTCTGATCATTGTAAAAAGAGGATATAATAGACAAAGCCATGGGAGACATAAATAATCTGCCTTCTGATGTGAATTACTGGCAATAAACTTCAGAATCAAGACCTTGTTTGACCGATTTTTTTCCTTTTGGGTTTTATTTGACTTAAAGGTTTCATCCCTGCTGCAAATGACAAATTACACATTGTTTCGGCGGAAAGACGAATTTTTGAAAGAAGTCAAGGATTGCATAACAATTATTTAACTACATTATCAACATCAAAATAGGCGCATTTGCTTCGAATTACTGTATACCTGTCACGGTAATTTAGCGCTAGATAAACAATAGTTTCCAATGAACAGCTAGAAACAAAATTGTTGTAAGCTAAGTTTTGTGTGACCATTGAAGACTTCCGACAAATGCTAAAGATTATATAGCCAGATAGCCACAAGCATCACTTTTTCCAGGCATGTCATTAAGATAAGGGGGGAATATGTGATTTTCAATAGAAAACCGACAAAAAAAAACAATGACAAAAACACAAAACGCATAGTTAGTATAGGACATTTTTATCTTTCCCGACCTAAAAACTAATCTTTTGTCTGTAAAACTAATAAAACTAGGACTGAATGGATCACGGGACAGTAAGACTCGATGTTGGATATTTCATATTTAATGCCCCTTATATACACGCCATTCCTTGTCTGCTATAGTTTGGGTTGATATCACGTTAACACGGGAACCAGTCTAAGAGCAAACGTGAAGTAGTCTCGAGAGGTTTCCGAAAACACATAAATGCAAAGCCTGTAGCAAGGTACGAGGGCACTGCACGAATATTACTCCTGCGTGAGCAAGAAGTGATCAAACAAACCTTTGATTCTCCAAGCGTAATCATTCCCAGGGTGCCTTTGAGATGGTGAAATCATGCAAAAACAACATTGGGGATTCAATGAAAGTGGTCTTCAGTGCATACGGTGCTACACATCACAAACGGACGATTTGCATCGGGCACCAGGTTAAACGTGGTTCACAAAGCATTCCAAGGGTACCCAACATAAGAACGCAGTATGGAAAAACTTGGCATAGGAAAAGCACCCAAAATACAACATTTTTTGCTTGGTTCGTGTCTGATCTAGCCTGCACGGTATTTAGAGTTTATGGATTTTTTTCCTTACTAATAGCTATGTTTGGTCACAGAGCAGAAAAAAAGGTGTATTAACGCAGATTTGGCCCCAATATTTGATCTTTCGAGCAGGGATTTACTCGTCGCCGGTAGAGGCTTCAAACATCTCTTCTGACAATCTTCTCATGCCTTTTGTGACTTCTGGCTCACAGTTGTTTGTAACAGGAAGTCATTAATGCTGAATGATTGATAAGAAGGGATGGTTGGCTGGTTCTGGTACAGCTTGCATTGAGAATGAAAAATATATTAACAGTTAATTTCGCTTTGAAATGAGCATACAGCCTATAGAGGCGTTCATGCTTTTGATTGATTGATTTACTGCTCGACTGTGTGCTTTGATGTATCGTCATTACTGCCGAAATATTGCTATAGTATCCATTTTGTTGGGAAGTGATCTGTTGGCCGACACCTTTGTTAATAATCAGCCTCTTTGTCCCGTATATTGTCTATTGTATCAGTCGATTTATGGGAAACCTCCCGAATTGATTGGTTATTTACTTACAGAAAATCAATTAGTGATTGATTGATTGGTTGTTTTCTTTTTTTTTGATACTATAACTTGTTTATTCATTGCATGGGTGGACACCTTTTGGGTGGACATTTATGAGGTAGATACATTGGCTGCATGATTAAAGGCAAAGACGGCACTAAGGTGAAGTACATATCAAAAGGAAGACCAAAAAACACTGTTCAGAAAAATACACCGATTTAGGTTTTTATTTGTAATCTGGTTTTAAAACCCTGGATTCTGTGGTTGTCTGTGGTAACCCAGATGCTATTAGTGACGTCACATGCATATGTTTTGCTGATCTTATACGTTTTAAGGTCCTTTCGGCGAATGCATTCATATATCTATATGAATTATGAATGATGAAATCTAGCAGTGTGTGTGTGTTATGTTGCCAAAACCGGATGTGAGAATTCCAAGTTTTTAATACATTTTACTGGGATGATAAAGTTCTATAAACTATAAATCGAACTGTTTCTATAATCACTGTTAAATGATTTTTCATACTCTTCACATACACTTCACATAAGAATTTCCTTTACCATTATGTGGATGACTCATTTAAACCATGGATGGCTGAGTTAATGATTTGTCGACTTCATACATCACAGTTTAACTCTTGAATTATACAGTTTCACAGCGTGCTTAAATGAAAGACTTGAATCGTTCAAATTTGCATTTCTGGAGATCAACCTTGATTGCAAAAAAGAAATGACCCATTAACACATCAGCTGATTGATTGATTGATTGATTGATTGATAAATTCATTTGCCTCACTTAAACTCACGATTCGTTCGACCAAATCACTTGGAGTGGTAAAACATGGCAACCTTTTCATGATGGACTATATTTCGCTCAAGGATATAACAAGAAAACGTCATAATTTATATATATATATATATATATATATATATATATATATATATATATATATATATATATATGATTTATGGAGCAGTAAAAACCAACGAGCCTTGATGTGTGGTGTAAAATATAGAAGAAATAAATTCCCAGTTAAGGATTAATCATATAATCCGTGATATATTGATTACTTTTCCAGTGATCGATCTCAAAATTTTGATTGATTGTCAAATGTTTACGCAGACGATGGGCGTTGGTCACGTGATCCATCATTTCTGTATTTAATTAAACTGGGTAATGTCACACGACGAGACAAAGACTATATATATGCACGGAGAGAGATGCCCGAGCTGACAGGTCTGTCTGATTTATTGATTATGTGATTAATGACAGTTTCTTCAAATTATATACCGAATTATCCACATTGCCACTGATCCAGAACTAGAGTTATCCGCGACTGCATTTAGCATTGACGATAGGGAAAAGGTTACGCGACCGTGAACCTATTTCTTAGGTAAGAATGTTAGCTATAAACTATAGATGTTAACTACAGAGTCTTTGGGCTATTTCATTAATATATATATATATATATATATATATATATATATATATATATATATATATATATATATATCTATATATATATATATACACACACATCCACTTCTGTTCCTCATTTGTAGTTGGGAAATTATTCAATATTTATTCATTTATTTCGTTTCTTACTTATTTATTCATTTCAGTAGTATTAATTACTTTTAATGAGCTAGAATGATGAAAAGTACGTATTCATTTAGGTAGTTAATTGTAAATTATACCTCAGTGTATTATTTACTTATCTATTTATTTATTCATTTATTTGTTTATTTATTTATTTGTTTATTAGCCCATAGGTAACATTGGTCTGCACCGAACATATTAGCCCTGATGACGTCACAATTGTAACAGTACACTTTCACTGCATACATTTTAAAACAAAACTGCTAAAAAAATTATTTCCATAAAAAATATAATTATACAAAATATAAAAGCTATTATGTAAAGACAATGTGGTAAAATGTGGGCTTCCCTTCAGCTTAATCGAGTCCTGTCACGGATTTATTTTTACATACATAGTGTATATCATAATGAAATCTCGTGCGGCAGCTTGCCGGGAAAATTCCATCTTCAAAGATCCTTATTTTTTTTATTTACCTTCAACCAGGTAGTTAGCCATTAGCATAAATCATGCATGAAACATTAGAAGCATAATGCAGGCGATATTCTCTTAAGTCCTGAGTCAGTATCTAAAAACCCCAGACTGTTTTCCCTCCGTCCAATCGATGCGGACTAGTGCATTAGTAAGCCCGCGGCTTGGTATGGAATATTTCCGTCACGTGACCATTGATTGCCTCGCGCAGCGCTACCCCTGTTATGTATCAATGCGCTGGAGACTGCCAAGAAACGAACAAAGCACGAGCTCGCCAACAAATCAAACTGCGGGGCGAACTTGAAAAGAAAATCCAACTGAAGGTCGGTAAATCACTATCGGCAGACAAACATCAGTACAATGACTTACATTTCGACATTGGCTAGCCTCCAAAAATGTTTTTTCATGTTTGCTATTCGCCATGTCTTTATTGAATATTTCCTGCGGAAAGAAAACTTTTGATATTCATACGGAGTACTCTGAAGTCTATTAAGATACGGTGACATTAGGTATAAACTTCCGGTTGAATTTATTTACGTGTATTTTTTTTTTATTATTTGATATTTGATATATTTTTTTACACTGTATTCATGATTTCTCACTCAAAGGGAATCAAAAGTGTATATAGCATGGCACTGCGTCGCGTGGTACAGGATTTATCAGGCTTGCCAGGCTGAATATCGTACCAAGTCTGCTGCAGGTTGAAATTTAGCGACACAACTGTAATATAAAGTGAATTCATTTCTGCAAAAGCTGTTACCAATGCTTTAATATTCGTCTGTGTCGTATACACATGTATCATACACTCTCTACGTTTGCATATCATTTTAAGGCTGTGGCCATCATACATATGTCCTATACTGAATATTGAACGTCGCCATCAGCACCTTTATATTGCCCGTCGGCATTAGCCATGACACCGCGTCTTTTCTCTTGGGCCATTCCAAAAATATTACTACGAGTTTTACTCTCTAAAATTTTTGTGGCAAGTCTTCATTTCCGGCGATTAAAGTTTACTAAATTTTGCTCTCCAGTTGAATGGTGTAATGTTTGGTGTATGATAAATTAAATGAACACCGGTTGATGTGAATTCGTTCCAATTTTTGGCCGGAGCGTGAATTCATAATATCTTGGTTACGTTTCGGCGCCACGTAGCAAAAGAGCTCATCCACATCAACCGTTTTTCTTATAATAATTTATAAATCTTGCAATCACAAGCGGAATTCTCATAATTCATTTCCTCGCCTTAAATACCTGACGTGGGTTTCCAGCCGACTCTGCCCAATTTCTTCCCACCACAATGCTGACCTAAAACTCGCATTTTTAGATGACATAAAACATTATTTTTAATGCTGAAACTTGCATTTCTTTGAGCAGAATATCATAGTTTCTACCAAGTAAACTCCAGCACGACTTTCTACGATCAATAACATTTTTAGGGTGAAGTAGAATTTGCACTTTAGTCATAGGCGAAATTGTCGATGATTTACTATATAGGCCCGGCCAAAAACATATATCACATGCACATATATGCAAACTTGTCCACAATATCAATAACCGCACAATAATTTTGCATACAGAAATGTTTACACAGAAACGTAGTGGAATTTCAATTACTGTTTCCATGAATAATATCATTTCTTTAGAGGCAGGCAGATGTTTCACTTCTAAACACTTGACGAACGAAACACATTACCGGTTGTTCGTCGCTGTCAGAATAAAGGTGGTAAGTTTATTTCATATTGTCCCGTAGTGAGCTCAGATATCTCCTCACTGACAACCGCCAAAGGGAGCTAGACGCAGCACGAGGGCATGACTATTTTATCAGTAGTAGGCTGAAGAGTTCCTTCCATTCTCATGTACGCTGTTATATATGTCATTAAGACATATATAACATACAAAACTCCTCCATACATACAAAACTCCTCTGTCTGCAGAAGACACCAGCTTGTGGTTTTTCCCAGTCGACAGAATGACCAGACAGCGGCCAGTCAGTGTGGACCGTGCTCTGTTGACTGCACTTCGTATACAACTATAAGTATATTAGCGAACATTGAGATGACGGCCAAGTGGCGGTCTATACATCTCTTGGGCGATCCGTTCGCCGATATGTCATTTATTCCACACAATGTATAAAGTCATAAAATAACGTACCCCAGGCTTACAGGAGACAGACGGAACTAATTCTATGCGATTATATTTATGTCCGGGGAATACTCTGTTCTCTGTGTTGGAACTGCAGACGGAAATACGAAGAAATAATCGTTTATTCGTAGCTATAATGGATTTTTTGTCTGAAGGCAAACGCACCACAACGCAAGAGAAAGTCACAAATTTACGATGGATACTTGCAGTATAAACTATTACTTATCATATTAAGTTTGCTATAAGGGGGTTATCCGAGGCCCAGTGCAGTCGCTGTGAGTTCAAGTCCAGCTCATGCTGGCTTCCTCTCCGGCAGTACATGGGAAGATCTGACAGCAACCTGCGGATGGTCGTGGGTTTCCCCCTGGCTTTGCCCCGGTTTCTACCCACCATAATGCTGGCCGCCCTCGTATAAGTGAAATATTCTTGAGCTCGGCGTAAAACACCATTAAAATAAAATAAATAAATAAATTTTGGTACAAAATAATACTTATTTCAATAATATATTGAATACGTTGAAAGCAAAATTGCATTAATACAACAGTGTTACAACGGAGAACAAATGCAATGTGGCATTTTTTTTATGCTTGTTCTCATTTTTGATGTTTTGCAGCCTGGCTAATGTTATTTGATTTACAAATTGAAATAAATGAATAACTGTGTTCAAGTATCTTATGAGCGATAGTTTTACATGGGTATGATCTCTATGGAGCATAGCAGGAAATAGTTCAGGTGAAACAAGCTATAGTCAATGCTGATGACTATAAAGCAGGATATAGCACCTATACCAGTGAAACACGCTATAGTCAATGCTGATCGCCATGATGCGGGACATACCACCTGTACAAGTGGAGCAAGCTATAGTAGTCATTACTGAACGCGATGATGCAGGATACAGAGCATATACCAATGAAAGAAGCTATAGTCAATGCTGACCGTCTTGATGTGAGTTCTCTGAACGCCATTAGTCTATCGGGAGATACTGCAGATATCGGGTGAGATATTCTCACAGAAATATGATATGTGAAGGCTCAAATCTGCAAGTCACGCGAAATTGCAACGCTACATATTTTCAATGTTTGCATCGACATTTTCGCACGCGACGTGCTTGGCAACCAAAGCGGCACATAGAAACTCTATTTTAAGAGGTTAATATGCTGGCGGTATAACAGAGAAACGATGGCCGCTGGAAGCAGGTGACATTTTATATGGATACAGAACCGACGGTGACTGGCTGATAGTAGAAATACGATTTCCTGGGTTAAAAATAAATTTGCCAAATCTAAAATTCAGCTTAGGCGAGGCATAGCCTGAGATTGCACATCACTACAGCAATCAATCAGAAATGACTTTGTATCTCTTTTAAAGCAGGTGGGACAAGGGACAGTTGTCAGTTTAACTGACAGATGAGGATACTACCAATTAGACGGCAAAATGGATTCAGTTGCAACGCGGAGGTTCGGTATGGAACCTTTGATAAAACATTTTCAAACTGAATGAAAATAAGATTTCAAGAGAATGTTTATCATTTATAAGTTCAGTGGAAGAACATTTGAAAAAAATGTGGCAAATGCAAAAGTGTTCTGTTTTTCATTTTTGAAGTGTGAAAAGTGTCAAATCTAATTTAATAAAACATTATTTCCTACATATAAATTTTTCAAATACGCGGTATAGAAATCATTTGCTTCCAATTCGTGTTTCATGGAATCATGTCATGTTACGAGATTTGATTGTTGAAGGGAAATCATGTAGCATCCCTGGCCTAGTCGTTAACGTCCCAGCCCGGTGTAATGATTCAGGAGCCTCTCACCATTGCGGTCGCTGTGAGTTCAAGTCCAACTCAAGCCGGCTTCCTCTACGTATAAGTAAACTATTCGTGAGTACGGCGTAAAGCACAAATCAAATATTAATGAAATAAATAAATCAAATAATGTAGATGGCCACTTAAAGGAGGTAGGTGTTTTATAGAGGCGAGATACAAACGAGCCATTATGTCATTACTATAGCGGGAATAACATTTTAGACTTTTTAGCTCGAGGCACAGTATAAAGCATTCTCTTCACAAGCGAATCCTGACGTAAACTACATATTGTAACTACATACATAGTAAAATATTAACAACATTCGATAGATGCAGTTTTTGTCGTACTTAAGGCTTCTTCTAGCTAAAAAAAAATACTTCCTTGAACAAACAGATTGAAGGAAAGGTAAATTCGTCTCCAACTTTATGCGTATAGCGAATCAATATTTGAAGTAATTATATATATTTTTTACGGCTAATAAAAACACGGCTATTGCCTAATTTATTGACAGAATCTTGAACAATGTAATAACAGCCACCTCATAAATCCTTTATGGGGTGATCAATGCAGTGCCGCGTTTATTGAATTCCATTGAATCCTTACTATCTAAACCGCACTATCTAGACTGGTTTACCAAAGAATTTTATATATAGAATATATATTTACTGATTTGCACCCATCATTATTGACATACACTTATTAATTTGCTCATGCTTTGATTAATTTATTTATCAGTCATCATTTATTTTATTACGCAGTAATTCAAGTTGTTGAATCTAATACGACTTTAGTATGGTTAATACGTGGCGCGGAGACACCGTATGACCTCGCCGGATCCCTGACAACCCACAATTATTCCCTGAAAGGTTAGAATTTGTACACTGTACAAGAAATGTAAGGACACAAGGTCTAAGAGAAACTCGGAGGAACTCGCCGGTTAGAATTGATGGCGTGTTTCACGCCATATCCATTCATTTTACAGCCTGATGAAAACAAAAGTTTATCCAGCCATTTTATAGACTGATGAAAACGGAAGTCTATCCAGCCATTTTATAGACTGATGAAAACGGAAGTCTATCCAGCCATTTTATAGACTGATGAAAACGGAAGTCTATCCAGCCATTTTACAGGCTGATGAAATCAAGTCTATCCAGCCATTTTATAGATTGATGAAAGTAAAAGTCTATCCAGCCATTTTATAGATTGATGAAAGTAAAAGTCTATCCAGCCATTTTACAGGTTGATGAGAACAAGTCTATCCAGCCATTTTATTGGCTGATGAGAACAAGTCTATCCAGCCATTTTATTGGCTGATGAGAACAAGTCTATCCAGCCATTTTATAGATTGGTGAAAACAAGTCTATCCAGCCATTTTACAGGTGGATGAAAACAAATGTCTATCCAGCCATTTTATATATTGATGAAAACAAAAGTCTATCCAGACATTTTACAGGTTGATGAAAATAAAAGTCTATCCAGCCATTTTACAGATTGTCTATCCAAGAAAGTGGAGGACTCGAGGTAAACCACCGACCAGTGACAAATTACTCATGAACTGTACCACGTGTAACGTAACAGATATATATATATATATATTTATATATATATATATATATATATATATATATATATATATATATATATATATATATATATATATATATATATATATATATATATATATATATCTATATATATATATATAGGTAGAAGACCACACCCTAAAGGAGTTTAACGAATATTTCTGATCAAATACCGTCACTTCTCCCACATCATCACAGTAATTCGACTACTTTCGTAAGGGCGAGATAGAAAGTAACACATAAAAGTGGAAAGACATTTTCTACATTCGTTTAGTGACAAAAGATCAACACTGATTACAGGTTATATCATTAAATTATAGTGTTATTGAGCACTATTTTATCTTCTTCGTCTATGCAGTTCTTGCGCTTTTTTAGATAAAAAAAAAGTAGTACCATTAAAATTTAAGTGACGACAAGAATACTGGCCAATCATTGGATTCAAGATATGCATTCCAAGCACAGATTTCACCAAAAGGAAATCAAATGTCGCACGAGTTAATATTGAGACGAGGCAAAAGCCACTTTAAAACGTAAAGGTGGTGATTGAATCTGTCCTTAGCTTTGACCTGCTTGGAGTTGAAAGAGCGTCTAAATGACTAGCTCAAATCGCAAGTCATCCCCCCCCCCCCCCCCCACCTTCCTCCCCAAGCAAAATGCCTTTAGGGGCAGTTAGGGAAAATTACTTGGTATTAAATATCATCAAGAAGAGCACCGCAGAGACCTCTGCATGGTCATTTGGGCCTAGTTGGTTAACACAGCAATTAGTGCACGAACTGTGGTATAAAACACACCGGGATTGTTTACGTAACAGTTCCCCAAGGCCTAAGGTTCTGACATGAACGCAGTAACCTTGAGCGTAAGTCGGCCCTTGGACAATTAGTAAGCTTTGATCTTATCTTGGTGTTATTTAGGATTTAGATATCGTGTCACTTCGCTGTTTTTTTGAACGTTGTTCTTGTGATATTGTCACTGAAATAGATACTGAATGTCCCTAGGATGTATTTCGTTTCTCCAAAGAAACTTTTATTCTTTATTTAAAATGAAATTTTATTCCAATATAGTTTTTGTTGCCTTCTTGTGAATGTATCTAACTATGTTTCAGTAATTAAGCAATGATAGATGATGACTAGCCAGACTGTGACGGGATGTCCTTCATTAATATTTCTAGAAAAAGGCAAGCAAAAAAACAAACAAAGAAACAAACAAACAAAGTCTGGATTTGAAATCTCTGTGTAGCTAGCTTGTTCTCAATCAGTAAACGCAATAATGTGGGATGGAAACATTTAGGTGTAAGCCCGTTTTGACTTTGACCAAGTCAAATGTCTGAACTTTCTTACGACTTCAATTATGTAAATGCAAATATCTGGCTGGTGGCAGAGCGTACAAAAACAAAACAAATAATAGACTGATTATGAATTTATATAATAAACAACTCCGTGAAGCAACCGAAGCAAATAAACCTCAAAATGTGACCCACAGCGCATAGCTCATTTGTTTGTCACTGATTACCCAACGTCAATTACCACAGTACGGATACAAACATGATCTATCATTAATTACCTAGCCAAAGATAATTTTTATTAATTTCGTTTATCTGATACCCATGTGCAGCTGATGAGTTTTCTCCCTATACCCATGTTGAAAGTACCGGTATAGCAAGCGGACACTAACATACAGGAAAACATGGCGGATGACACTGATAGCAGTCCACCTCTGGTAAACTTTGTTTTTTGTTCATTCAGTTATGTTGATCGAGGTCGAGCATTCGCCTTTAAATCTGCAAAATTTCTACTGTTCCGCATTAGTTAAAGCACAGAACTAGTCAAATATTGCAGTTTCATGAGTAGCTGAAACAAGATTAGATGTCATGTATGTGCGGAGGTGTGAAGGTAAATAGCGACATCTGTATAGGGAGGGATCACCCGTTCGCCATATGGAACCAATAAAAAGAACGGAATAAGGATTTTTTTTGCTTTTTTTTTGTAAGTTGCCTAAAGTTTGTGTAACTCATAAAATTTATACCTGACAAAAAACACACTCGTTTAGTATTACGTTAGTACTCATGATGTATGAAGTATTTAATAAACCAAGCCTCCAAAAATATATTGCCATATATGACCTGCTTTTTATTGCAAATATACCAAGCCTTGTTTTATGGTTTTGTAAATTGCTCGTATTGAAAATACATTTTACACTTAATTACACCTGGATAAGATTCAAGAAATAATTGCAGAGTGTTAGATGCCATTCTTTCTAGACGATTACCATATGTACTAGAAGAATACATCGAATAGAAAATATATTTATTATCTAATCAATTACTAATTGCAGCTCAAGTGAGGAGGAGATGGGGAGGGGTATATAAAGGGGTGGGGTGGGTTGGGGTCTCCGCCTTGTGAGAACTTATATAAACGTCACTGCCCTGTCATTGTGGTGGGCACGGTGTAATGAACAAAATCAACAAGAGGGGATAAATAAAACTGAGTATGACAAAGGTGGTTAAGGAAGGGTTTACAAACATGGAATGTCTGTGGATGGTATAAAATGCCTGCGTACCGATATATAATGTGTACCGCTATATTATGTGTACCGATATAGTTGCCCATGTAGTAGGATTACCGATGTAGGAGGAATTACCCATGACCATGTAGCACAATTTACTCATGTATCAGGAATTACCCATGTAGCAGGAGTTACCCATGTAGTAGGAATTACATATGTTGCAGAAGTTACCTATGTAGTAGGAATTAACCATGTAACAGACGTTTTCTATGTAACAGAAGTTACCCATAAAGCAGAAGTTACCCACGTAGCAGACGTTACCCATGTAGCAGAAGGTTCCTATGTAACAGAAGTTACCCATAAAGCAGAAGTTACCCACGTAGCAGACGTTACCCATGTAGCAGAAGGTTCCTATGTAACATAAGTTACCCATAAAGCAGAAGTTACCCACGTAGCAGACGTTACACATGTATCAGAAGGTTCCCATGAAGCAAAAGTTACCCATAAAGCAGAAGTTACCTACGTAGCAGACGTTACCCATGTAGCAGAAGGTTCCCATGTAGCAGAAATTACCCACAAAGAAGAAGTTACCCATGAAATACGAATTATCCATGTAGTATGTAGAAGAAACTGTAAAACACACTAAAACAGTTTGCCGAAAAATAGGTGCTCTTTCTGAGCGCAGTGTACAGAAACGTTAGGTATTGTTTGTAACAGATAAAGGTGCAAGGACCATTATTGTAAAATTTGGCCCACTACTCGTTTTTTTTCTTGAGTCTGTTTGGATAGCCACAATGTGATAATACACTTTTTATGTTCATATCGTTTGTTTGATTCTAAATTCGGATGTGTGTTTTTGTTTGATACTAGATTTAAGAATTTAATTCTTAAAGACAAAGACGAAGATAAATCTTAAAGTGAGAAAATGAAAGATATACACGCAATTTATATCATCAGGAGTCATATACATTTTCAGATGAGTACCAGGTGGTGTAGCAAGAAAGCATACAACAATTAACAAATAAACTGCAACTTCAGTTTGTAATTTTTACTAAAATAAATGCAGGTGATCCTTATTTACAAAATAAAATTTCCTAACGCCTGGAGATGTTTTTTTAAATATAAAATGAGGCCTTTTAAATGATACACATAAACTATGTTGTGTGAATTTTGGATTCAGATTTTGTGGTAAGTTTTGTGTTTGACAATCAAACGCCGACTTCATACCGCACAGCACGTGGTTACGGACTCAGAGGGGCATTGTTCCGCTATTTCACTCTACATCAATATTCTCCAACAATATTCGTCTCCAACACGATCATCTTGAACGCAAACATCCAACAATTTGATCAGATTCAGTACGTGTAATAAAAAAGAACACATATGATAGCTTTTTCGATTTAGCCAATACTAATTGCTTTTAATACGTTCTACACGTGAGAGGATTTTGTGGCCTGCTTTTTGCTTGGTTTTCCATGGCAAATGTACGCTTTAATAAAACCAGTGTTAACCAGGTCATCAATATGGCGGACATTGTTTTGATTTGTCTTGGAGACCGATCCTTCGTGCCTTGAATAATCTAATGGAATGAAAAGCAATAAGCCGACACTATAACGCGCATGCCCGGAAATATTTACATGTGAAACATCTGGTTTGAAAGACAAACGCTAAATGCTTAATGGCATAAAAAAGTGGCCAATAGAATGGTATTTTTTACAATATCAGTTTCTACAAGAATCTTATTAATGTTTTCTTTCAGAAAGAAGGGAAAAAGACATCCACATCAAGTGACATGCAAAATCGAAACTACTGAGTGCAGAAGGTATATCAAAGAAGAAGTTAGAAGAAGAAAAAAGACATGCGCAATCGAACCTTCCATCTCCGTCGCCGAAACTTCCGGTACCGGGCAAAACTGATGGCACTGGAGGGGCCGGTCCTTTTCTTGGTGACCACGATGGTGTGAGCTGTATGGTGATTGCCATGGTCCATCATAGACGTGGAGTTCTCGAACAGGACCAGTTCCTCTTGGGGCGGTCGAGGGGGATACTTCCGGTTCATCTTGCCATTCTGTAGGTGGCGGGCTTTCTGCGACCCCCCATCCCAACGTGGAACCTCCGTGGTGGCGGTCGGGCGGCACGGGAACGTGGACGAAAGACTGCAGCACCCAGTACGGTGCCTGGCACTTCTTCGCACTTCTCTGTGTTTCTCTCACGCCAGTGCGATGTGCCTGTATCATACTGCAACAACACCAACAGCCTGCATAGTCCGCATTAGTCCTTTAGCTCCGCCCTGTGCATAGGATTGGGAAATTCGCCGTTCAGTAGTACGGTGTCTGCTGAGCTACACTGTTCCTGGGCGAGCCCCTGGTTCTGTACACGCCAGCAGCTGAAGCTGGCAAGACAACGAGCGAAATGAACTTATCCAGCACGTCTTCCAGTCACACGAGCACGATGACGCCTCATTGAAGAGCTCGTTTCCAAGACAGTCAGGGCTAAAACCGAGTCCGCGTAAACAGAGAGCGACGACAGGAGGCTTGAGTCAGCAGGCAGGAAATACCACGAAGCAGGACGGCAGTAAATGGATGAACGCGATCTGACTGGTCGTTAAGGCCAGAGCTGAAATCTCGACGTTTTGATGCCAAGGCGGTATTGTCGAATATGATCGTTTCTTCTTATAATTTTTTAAACCACACCAGCTCGTCTTATTCCCTTGGTGAAAAAAAGCAAAGGGGTAAAATCCAGTAAATCAAAACCGCAGTTGTCTCCGCGCTGATTCTTAGCCGGACTCGCAAAATTTCCACCGTATTGCCATTTGATAGGCCGGCCGATGTAGTTCAGCGTGAGGCCTGCCTTCCATGTATTTCGTATCGGAAAATCGTTTTCCTTCACCAGCCTTGACAAGACCACACGCCACTATGCCAGTGGTAACATTCGATGCAATCATTCGCTTCAATTGGCGGGCGAAAACGACTTTTTTGCCTATCCTCACGTACCCCTAAAACCTAGGACACTAGGACGTTGGCAAATGATCTATAAGCTTGTGTGCGTATATATATATATATATGTATTTCCTGATTCGTCGAAATTTCTCTTTTTTCACTGGGCAAGCTGTAGGGTTGGAGGGGGAGTGTTATTCGATAACGGAGTATAGTAGCGGCCATTGATGCTTAGCACAGCAGGCCATAGGCAGGGAACGTATTGATGTGCGTGCGAATGAGAGTGAACCGCGTGGAAGCAGGGCCTAGCGCGCAAACGCGGCCCTTCTTCTCCTGCCCGTGTTACGTGAACTCTCCAGGAGAGAAGGTGAAAATCGATTATGATTAACAATGGTAGTTGGCAGCCATGGGCTTGCATTACACGGTATTACTTGTGGTGATGTCATTTCTGCCACCCTGTTGATCACCGCCTGAAAATGAACCGCTTCTGTTTCTATGGTCTTCCTATATTGATCAGTTTGTTTTCCTTGCATTTATTTTTGCCCTTTTGTTACACACACTTCAGGCTATCTTCAGTCATCACAAAAATGAAATGAAATAAAAAAAATTTTTTAGTTTTGATTTTCTAGACACGCCTTGTCCATACGAGTGTATGTGGACGGGAATTTCAACCAATCACAGAAGACAATGTCCATCATCCTAGAAATAAACATTTGCAGGGTGTGGCACGGGATAGGCATACTTCCGGCAAATCCCTGAGATTTGGAAGTGAAAGGTCACCAAGTGCAAAGCCTAACACAATTAATCCACAGAGGATGGGATTTTGTGTAAACCCTTGCACGATACACGCCCGTACGTGGGTTTTTACCTGTGCCACCTAAAAAGTGATCACACGCCGTACATATCACCTTAGTAACCGGGCTAATGAGAACATATGGGGATATGAAGACGCGCGGAAGCTTTTAGCGCGGTATGTATTACCCGCCAGGACGGCTCCATTCCAACCCTTTAAAGCACTAAGACAGCTATATCCGGTCACTCAATATCCACGCATTGATTTTTTTGTTTTGGACTGGACAGAAAGATGGATTTTATCAACATCTGTCAAGGACATGTAGCTATAGCTTTCGTACTTTCGGGATTTCCCGGAAGCTTGAAGCAGTTGTTTTCTATGTATTCCACGTTAAAAAGTTATCCTTTTTTTAAAATCGGATATAAATTTGGTCAATTCTTGAACGCAGCGTTAGAAATATGGTCACACTTTGCTTGTTTCGTTCTTATGGGGAAAAAAAAGTCAAGCACGTGGAATACCTTAATAATTTGGTATAATAAATTTAGAAGTATATTTTTAAATAAACATGATTGCGCGTACCAATAAAGCACACCTTGTGATTTTATTTACCGGCACTAGGCTGTTTCGCAAACTAATAAAATATGTTTAAGACTTAGATATGTAAATTTAAGATTTTTGCACGAATTTTGATAAAATGGGCCATTGCGAGAAGCAAGTGGTGTAAAAATGGGACTGTTTCCTTTTCACCATACTTACACAAGCCTTCTTATGACAAGTAATTCAGGTAGGTAAATAGAATCTCTATGTACCTGTATAAGTAAATCAGTGCTACGAACTATACTTGTACATTCTTACTCTAAACCAAAAATGCAGATAATCATGAAAATAATGTATAGGTTCACGGAGTGTACTGAGGGCATTAAATACATAAACAGTTTTTCCCCCACCACAGCAACACCTTGAAACGTTTGTAGAAGTAGATTTTAATATCTAATAGCCACGGCAGCTGTGCGAATTTTTAGTGCATCGTCATTGAGTAGACTTGTCAATAAAGGGTATGCAGATTTGGTGTCATGACTTAAAAGGAAGGGCTCGTTCTTTACTTTACAAAAGCGGTGTGTCCTTGCACCACATACAAGTAAGTTAGAAACAATAGACCTGGTAAAGGAAGATTCTATTGGTTTTCAGACCCCTCTCCCCAAAAAAGAGAAAACAGTCCTAGCCTAAAAGCAGTTGCTATAGGTTTTATTTCCAATACCAACAGTGATCCAATATGGGATGTTAGAGTTTAGAGTAATCACCTAAAAGCTGAAGTTGTATCGATTGGAACGCAACCGGGAGAGTTTTCAGACTGAGTGCCTGCCCGCCTTTTAGGTAATCTCATTGCATAGGCACAGAAAGCCTCCTATCTGGATATACTGGCGAGCAAGCTGTGGGGGAAGTGGTTAAGGTGCTCACCTTTCAATGGTCAAGGTTTTTTTCTCAATTTAAAAAAAAATTCCCTAGTTTCATTGTTGATAGGGCCATGGTGGCAATAACGGGCTTGACGGCGTTGATTCGTGCGGCATTACATGAAGTTGGCGTGAAATATCTTGCTTTATACCAATAATCGCACGGGTGTATTTTCAGTCTACATTTAACGCGTAAAACACCAATAAGATCAAATCAGTTTGCATTTACTTGTGACTTGATGAAAAGGCTTTTTCTCATCCTGTCGTATTATTTTGCTCAAAAGTGTGTTACAACTATATAGAACTCTCCATTGTTTGCATACTTGCCTTTTTGTACCTCAGTGTAGAAAGTGTTAGTAAAGTTAGCTTCCTCCATTTAAGATTTTCTGTTCTGCTTGGCAATAAAAAAGTCTTCTCTCATTATTTGTACATATTTATTTTTAAAAACTCGTTTCATTATCTTGACTTCTCTCGTTATTTATTGCAACCTGCGGATGGTCGTATACGTGAAATATTCTTGAGTAATACCAATGCCAGTCAAAAATAATTTGTTATTTATTGCTCGACGATTTCCAGCATAAAAGTCACTTGGGATAGCTTTACAGTATTTCGTCACACTGTTCAGCGCAAACATCAAACTTTTACAACTCTCTGTTCCGACTTCGTCAAGAGTTCACGATTTCAATGTATATAAACCTGTCAACCTGTCCCGCTCTTGTGACGGGTCAGTATTTTACAATATGCCGCTTAAGTAGCCACGTGACCTGCTAGTAGCAATTTGTGACCTGGGTATACAGCCTGAGTATAATGAGAATTGATATAAGAAGAGGTTGAAATGGTCGTGGCTTTCTTCTTCATCAATTGGGTCCGTCTTGAGAGAGGACCCTCGAGTACATCTATCAACATGATCTGACAACCGAGGCGGTTGCGGGCTGGAAGAAAGGAATGAACAGTTGCAATCGTTCTCACACCAGGGCGAATATAAATTACTTACAAGCGCCTATCTGACGCTTGGAACCAACGTAAAAAGTCATGGGAACTCGGTAACAGAATTGAGAAAACGGACCAAGTCGACAAGCGAAAAAATCAGGCAAACATGACTTGACATCGTAAAACAAATTATGCATATATAATAATTTGAAGAATAGAAAACGCTGGGAAATCAGCGCATGAAAAACTTAGCTCATCTAGTGTTCGGCGGGATTCACTGCGTGATGAATTTCTCATACATATGGATTTCTTTGTGTCAATGAGTTCCTTTTCCGGGTTCATTTTTTCAAAACAATGCAAAAAATCCAAATCCACCGAAATTACACTGGAAATGATTTACCACGAAACACGATCAAAATCTGGTTGAAGAAGATTTGATGTGGTCGTCTGTTTGGATCAGAATCAGATTTTAGAGACACAAGGATTGGAAATATTCCTCTAGAATTTCTTTTTTGGTGAATTTGTATAACTCAAAATGTGAATTTTCAGGATTTTTCTACTAGCGCATGTACACCTATGCAGTTTTCCTAGAGGGGACTGAATGTAGAAAACAGTAGGCCACAAAGCCATAATTAAATTTGTTGGCTCCAGGAGTTTTAAAATTTGTACACTGATTGTCTACTGCGAACAATACAGCAACAAAGATTTGAGTTCTTTTCCGTCCTGAGTTGGCTTTTAGGCAGTTGCAATTTAAGGCTTAAGTCTTAAGTTACTTGATAAATACGAGCGCAGTTGCCATATTTATCAAACGCCTTAATATCTTATAGAATTCGGACGATACATCCCGGTCCTTGGGTTGTTAAACAACTGATTCACAAATTAAGTATTTTCTGAGTACATCAATAGCGTCACCATTGTATTTTTTCGTTTTTCGTATACTTACATATACTTTTTTTAAAGGTGAATTTCACCACCCCATTTTCCAAAATCTTTCATAATTTCGTTTGGGAGTTAAATTCATCAAATATTTCAAGAATGCTTCCTAAGTAATTATTTGGACAGAAAACTAAGTTTTGTTTTCTGCGAAGTATAATGTGACGTCACAATCACCCCGAGTTGAAAGCTGTTTGCGAATGGGCGGCGTTTGTGTGGATTTCAAACAACGCTTCTAGACTGTGTTCAAGAAAGGTACGAGTCTGAAGACGATGATGATGATTTAAAGCCCTTGAAAGGCTGATTGGTTAGCAAGTCTGAGCTCCTTAATGTCTCCAAGGGCATTCATAATTCATTCCATGTCTAAGAATACACCATTCTTCGCAGAAATTAACACTTTGTTGCTGCTCTCACAAAACCGAACCCACTTCCTGTTTGCCCCAAAGAAAGCATTGTCTAGGAGTCTTTATCGAGAGGAAGCACGAATACACTGAAAATATGCGGTGGAACAGTCTACCAGTCGTCAACCAAAATGTACGATACGGATCTATGATCGCAGGGCTGAGATAAATTGAAGTACAAGATATGTAGAAGTAAGAGTTAGGCTGAAGTACCAGATACAAGGAAGTATTACATATACTGAAGTACCGGTATACTGAAGAACCAAATTTAGTGAAGTATAAGACTGGTGAAGTACCATATATACAAAAGCCCCAGTTACACCAGACATTCTGAAGTACCAGATATGCTTTAGTGTCAGATATATTGCAGTGCTAGACATACCAAAGTACTATATATATTCAAGTACAAGATGTGTTGAAGTACTAGATAATCCGATGTACCGGATATACTAAATAACCAGAGAATGTGTCAGATATACCGATGTACCGGATATGCTGAAATACCAGATATACAAAATAACCGGACATACTGGAGTACCAGAGAATGTGTCAGATATACCGAAGTACCAGATATGCTGATATACCAGACATACAAAATAACCGGACATATTGGAGTACCAGAGAATGTGTCAGATATACCGAAGTACCAGATATGCTGATATACCAGATATACAAAAGTATCGGATATACCGAAGTACCAGATACACAAAAGTGCCAGAAATGTTGAAGTACCAGATATACCCAAGTGTTAGATGCACAAAATTGCCAGAAATGTTGAAGTACCAGATATACCCAAGTGCCAGATGTGCAGAAGTGTCAGAAATGCAGAAGTACCAGATATACTGAAGTGCTAGATGGACACAAGTGCCAGAAATGCTGAAGTACGAGATATACGGCAGTACCAGATATGCTGAAGTGCCCATATGTACAAAAGTACCAGATATACTGAAGTGCCACATGTACAGAAGTACAAGGTATACTGAAGTGCCGTATGTACAAAAGTACCAGATATACTGAAATGTCATATGTACAAAAGTACCAGATATACTGAAATGTCATATGCACAAAAGTACCAGATATACTGAAGTGCCAGATGTGCAAAAGTACCAGATATACTGAAGTGCCATATGTACACCAGTACCAGATATACTGAAGTGTCATATGTGCAAAAGTACCAGATATACTGAAGTGTCATATGTGCAAAAGTACCAGATACACTGAAGTGTCATATGTACAAAATTACCAGATATACTGAAGTGCCAGATGTGCAAAAGTACCAGATATACTGAAGTGTCATATGTGCAAAAGTACCAGATATACTGAAGTGTCATATGTGCAAAAGTACCAGATATACTGAAGTGTCATATGTACAAAATTACCAGATATACTGAAGTGCCAGATGTGCAAAAGTACCAGATATACTGAAGTGCCAGATGTACAAAAGTACCAGATATACTGAAGTACCAAATATACTGATACATCAGTTGTAATATAAAAATGAGGATATTAGTACATGAAAACATATGAGGGTATAGAACAATCTTAGATACAGACACGCACTGCTTGTTATCAATAAATAAATTATATATTTGTAAATCTGTTTACGAATACCGATGAAAACAAATAATTGTGTTTTTATCACAAATGAGGAGAAAGCGTTCACAATGTCTGTCAGTAATTCAAATGGCCTATTCTTCTGTATCATTCATCTTAATCCAACCTATCCATGAATAAATAATGGTGAATATTTAGCAGAGCAGACAGGTAATGTACAAATAAGTAGGCCTACAGGTCAAGAGGTGAATATATGATATATTGTATCTATGAATAAATGACACGCCTTATGAGTGTGTTGTAGTTTTTGTGTTCTACAAGGATGATAACCCAGTCTGTCACAACTGAGATATGCACTGGCGTAAATAGTTACCATAGATTGCTGTAAACAATGATTGGTATGCATAGAATATGTTGTCACTTTTCGCACCACCTGCCAAACAAAGCTCAAAACACATTCCTAAGATAACTAGAATCACCAGAAACAGGTAAGTTAAGTAGTTTAGGCATGGACAAAGTTACAGGCTATTCACACTAATTTAGAGAAATGCGAGCTTTTTTTTTCATTATTAAGTTCACTGCAAACACTTTAATATGGTAAGTCTAAGGTACAGTAATGCTTCCGTAGCCAGTTGGTAGTTTCCGTTTACAAAACTGAGACAGGGATGGCCCGTTAGCAAAACTACAGAACTGTTATGGACTCTGATTTAATGAGTGGCTGATTTCTAATATCATGCTCAATTTTAACTAAATTCTTATTGAAGCAACATAAAAAATAAAAAAGATGAATAATTGAACAAAACCATCACGATTTGGCGCTATAAATAAAAATTTCCTGACTGACCAAACCGTAAGATTTCTTCATCAATTTTCAACGGGTTCCTTAACGCCGATACTTGCACTCTATTGTACGGTTGATTGGAATTAATGCACAAAGAATATTAAAAAGCGATGGTGGCTCACAGCGATTTGAGGTGAAAGGGGAATAACTGAGATGAGAGAAGACTAATGAATCGATTTGCGGCTGATGGTGACGCTGTGACTTCCATGTGGAAACAATCCCCCCCAAATCGGCTAAGGAGAACGTTTTTATTAGCAAAATTTGGAGAGGATTTCTTCCGTTTAGAATAATAAAACTGTCGAAAGGCATTTTTTGTTTCTACCAACAACATATTCAGGCTCAAAGGCGTTTTCAAAAAACTAAATGTTCTGGCGGGACAATGGTTTTGTGAGAGACAAATAAATGTAAGAGGATGCAAGGTGTAGCAATTGGAACAGCTAACAATGAAGTCTGCTGTAAACAGTGAACCGTAAGATAATGCATAACGGCGAGAACCAAGAGTGTATGAACAAAAAGATATTTTTGGAGCAATAACACGAACAGATGAAACATAACAAAGTACAGGTAGAAAATGGCGGACATGGGGATAAATGTATGATTGGTGTTATGGTATATGGGATAAAATGTCTCTAAGAAAAATAATTTTTTTGACACATTTTCTGTCAACGTTGATGAACTCCTCTTTCAAAATAAATGGAGAATAGATACTGAAGTATAGTATGGGTATACTCGTAAGCACTATGTTTGGTGCGGCGCTTGACTACACCCATGCTGGTCACCACTGAGGGATTTTTTTTAGATGAGATCACAGAAAACTGTGTTACAAAGCCAAAGCTGGATACGAACTCTAATCCCCCGGATGTACTAAGACTGAACTTTAACTGACAATTTTCTTCTGGAATAAGAGAATTGCTGCTGGGCGTAAAACCTGGTTTAATAAGAGTAATGATCTACTTTATTCATCCTAAGTCCAGTGGGCGTCCACAGGCAAACTGGTCGTTTTTCATTCCGTTTTCGGAGTTTGCAGTAAATTACATCAGGCGACACGGAGTTTTAAATCCCAGTTTCCACATTTCGTTATCACAGGTTACGCTTTTGTATTAACCCTTCGGGGCTACTTCGTGGAAGTCAGCCTGGTCACGTGATCTTATCGCCACAATGGCTGCAAGGCTTGTTCAACCTAAAATCAGAACCCTTGGCGTTCGAGGCCGTATTTAACCTTGCCAACATTTGTAAGACGTTTATTACGTGTGAAAGCCATTTTCCAGTCCGACAGGATGATGGTTTCCGGATATTTTCGTAATGATGTGACGCCCCTGGCAGATAGCAAAACATTTTGTATAATGTCCTTCACTCGTTCAAGCTAATTGTAATTTAAGTTGAGTTTTTTTTTTTTTTTGCACACGCGCTCTGTTACACCATCATATCGTCTCTGCTTGAGCCAGAAATTTATTTCTTGGGTAGCTGTCTCTGGTGTGTTTTCAGCTACACTGGAATAATGAGGCCGAAAAAAATTATTTGTAAATTTATAAATATTCATTAATTTGATTGGTGTTTTACGCTGTACTCAAGAATATTTCACTTATACGACGGCGGCCAGCATTACAGTGGGAGGAAACCTACGATCATCTGCAGGTTACTGGCAGAGCTTCCCACAAGCGGCCAGAGAGGAAGCCAGAAATATATAAATAACATTTATACCATTATATATATAATATTAAATATTGCATATATATATATATATATATATATATATATATATATATATATATATATATATATATATATATATATATATACAAAATATAACACTTTTAAAATATATTTTTACCCGCATGTAAACATTGCGACAGGTTCATATCTGAGATAACATACACATTTTTCTTGACCTTGAGTAGACAGAATAAAACTCAAGTGGTTATGCATAACCCGGTATAATGTTTGTCGTTGATCAAATGAAGACGGAAACATCAGTATATGGTGGCTTCCAAACCATTCCTAATGTTATCAAGAACAACATGATCTATGTTCATAACTAAAATATAGATATACCGTAGACTGGGCTAGAAACAAACAAAATCCTAGCGATTTAAATATTTCCTTTGACAGCTCAAGGTCATGGAACTTGGTCTGTGGTAAAACAAGTCAATAATCTGTTGGACCATGTATCCTGAGCGCAATTTATATCCGTAAAACCACCCACGGGCAAATCAGGGATCTTGGACCCCTGTCATCTCTTGACCCCCAGGTCAAATATTTGTACACATGGACGCGCCTGATGAGGATGTATTCCTCCGCGACTAGACATAGATCAACAAACGGGAGCTATAATTGATGGCTTCGGTTTCTCTACTGACAAGAATACGAAAGCTCGCTGTTTCAAGATTAATTGAACGTAGTGTTCTGAATCCGCCTAGCATATAGATTATTTATAGAGAGCAGTTACATCTACAGACATTTTCACTCTAGTAGCTTTCATCTAGTGCGTTAACATTATCATTGTGGAAAAAGAAAAAAACAGATGTATTGCGGTTCCTCATGTTGACTTTCACAGTGTAGCGATCCAGATTTGTTTTCAAACGAGTTAAAACACCACCATTGTCTAGTGAAAAATTCTTGGCATCCAACACACGTTCAACTGAAGCTGTCCGCTTGCAATTTACCTCTTTCCATTTAGAATAAAGTTAAAATCCAATATAACATTAAAACTGTCGCTGATTTTTGGTATTATTATGTAAACAACCTCAAAGATTAAATTCTTAAAAAAGGGTTAAAACGAGACAAATGTGATAGGCAGCAGTCGGGATCGAACGCATAACTCTTTAGATGCATGCTGACAGAGAACTCCACTCCAGCTTTCTTGTATAGCCCCTTAGCCAATTTGTGTTGTTGAATACAGTCTGGGGATACGGCGGGATTACTGCTGCTCCGATCGGAAGAGACTCCAATAGGTTTTTATGCCGCTGAGTGGTGCAAACATTACCACTATATTACAACATCAGACAAATACAAGAAAAAATCTCCAGCATGTTCTCCGTAGTTAATAACAACCAAGTTTTTATTCTCCAAGACAACCAGCTCTTTCCTTTCTTTGACAAATTCTCTCAATAAATTTCACTTGGGCCGACAAGGTCCGATTTCGTTTAATCACATCGATGCAAGTTTTTAATCAACCTTCTTCATCAATGCCATGTATAAAAGAGCCGGACTACTTGTTCTTCATTCATTTACACCGGAAGCTATGTGATTGCACTGAGTTCTTTAGAGTGGAGTTTTGCAAAACACTGACAGAAACATTTTGGATCATCGGAGAAAAAGTGTGCTACAGCATCCGAGCTAATCATTTACGATGACCGACCTTTATCCAAATCATACCCGATTGCCAAAAGAAATTTCGACCTTGACCACCATTGTGACTGACCTATTTTTTTGTATGAAATTTCCAGACAGAGATAATTTACAACTATAGGATGTGTTAGGGCTATGACGCAAGTGCTTCAAGCACTTGTGACACCCAAATCGCTTGGAGAACCCACTAATCTCGCGCACTCTAGGTACTGATAAAAATGAGCTTGCCTGATCAACTCTGTATATATATATACGTTCAAATGAACATTCTATTTCGGGTTCTAATCGTGCAAAAATGTAAATTTATAGCACGCCGTACTTTAGCGCACTTTTCCGTTAAATAAAGTGTTTCACACTGTGGGAATGATAAGATGCTAAATATAGATGGTTTTGAGACAATGTGGTGTTAGTTATGGATTCTTAGAAAGTCGATGGAAATGTTTTTAGAGTGGACTAAAAACGCACTAAATTATCATAAATTTACTGTTTTTTAGGCAAAATGTATTTGAATCTCCATACACTGTACGTTAACGTAAGTTGTGTGTAAAACAGACTAGGGAAATGATGTTGACGTTGATTCTCGTGATAAGTGGAGTAAAGGTATAGACCATTCGTTCAACAAAGAAGGCAACTTTTCAAAAGGGTCTTAGTATTGCAAACAAATTAGAAAGCTTTTTTTGCCTGTAAATCAACTTTTGCCCGTCGCACTGAGACAGTCTCGTCATGTTGGCAAGAATTCAAATCCAGGTTGCGTCCAATTTTGTCCACCACGGAGGGAAACTCTGACTGAAATTGATTTCAGCTGTCATTATAAGTTACAACAAGAATCAACATCAACTACACACTTCGAAACCACAGGAGAGAACTGGAAAGGAAGGACTTTAATTAAGTTGGCTTGCGTGAATAGGATGACCAGTCCATGAATCCAAACTATAAAATATTGGTACTATTTTTAGACCAAAGCTTTTGGGTCGAAAATGTGTAGGTAGCTGTTTACATATACAGCTTTTAGCAGTGAGCACGGTACTGCTTTCTGTTAGTGGAAGGGTATTATAAGGGACCTGAAATGAAATCGCCTGCGAACCACGAGCGTATGAATTAGTCCATTGGTGGCAGCCGCACTTATTTAATCTAACTGGCCAATGCTATTAGGTCGAATGGCAGCGGTGAAATAGACCACAAACCCAGGAATCTCTCTGAGTCCCTCGCCGGCCGTCCGCCACTTCGATGTATGCAGACACTTGTAGCCTTATCATCAAAGCTAGTGAGGAGAATCAATCATGTCTTGTAATAAACAGCGATCGGCGGACATCTATTCATTATGGCGCGGACTGCGGCTCGAACAACAGAGGCGGCCCTCAAATAAACTCCCACTAATTTCTTCGTCTCTGTGAAGAAGAGGAAAAATCGACGCTCTGGTCGATATGGCTCGATCCCCAATTATTATTGAATATCAAAAAGGGGCTTCGGGCACGAGGCTCTGTGTTTTGGCGAAGAAGCAAGGCAAAATGACGGGAGCAGGCAATGAAGTGAGCCAGAGAGAGGTAGAGAGAGTTTATATCTGTAGATCAAATGGCGGACGTATTGATCTGGTTTGGTGTGTGTGTGTGTTTGGTGGTCATGGTGGATGAGGGGTGGGGAATGGGGTGCGGTGAGGGTCAATCGATTCTTGTCCGCGAGTCTTGCTTCGTGCTAAAATGTTAGCCATTTGGTGAGAAGAAAGGGAATATGATCCAATAACTGGGGAGTAGTGGCCACGTGCGTGGCTGACTGACTGGCTGGCGGGCTGACGGGCTGAAGTCGATGTGTTTCTACATCGCACCACTAATCAGCTTTCCTACCAAGGTCCGTGAGATGGAAAACAAGAGGTTGGAAAGAACGGCCTCTGGCGGCCAATACACCCTCGTCAGTAGAAGTGTATGGAGTCAATATCTGGATAGGAACGAGAGTGGAGTTCCAACCCAAACACTTGTTATTCCTACAGAGTAATTCAGTGCTCCGGAACAGTACGTTTGACCTCGAGGTCATGGGTCAAATCGCCGGGAACAAGACATCTGGACAAAAGAGCTCTCCAATGTGGAGAAGCGTGAAATGAGCTGCAAAGACCTGCTCAAACACGAAAACGAGGTCTTCGGTGTGTCCTTCTCGGAAAAAGGATTTGTCAATGTTCAGTAGGATTAATGCAATGTTTAACGGAGTAATTAATTTGACCACAGGAGAGTATAAGTAGTCAAGGGCAGACTGCGAGGGCAAGTCAAGGAAGTTTGCCCCGCGGACTATGGGCACATAACCTCGAAAACAAAAACCCAACCCATCAAACATTTACTCATTTTCATCCATCTTCCACTCCATCATACCCATTTCAACCATCTACTCGTAACTATTACCTTACTACATCCTTACATGCGCTCTCAAAATTGCTTGCACATGGGTATGGATTATGTTTATGGGTATGATCCAGACTGAAAGACGTATTTAAGCACCTCTTTCAGCATTTTAGTGAAAGCTTGTGAAATCTTTCACATTTAGGTGCTGATACCTCGACTCCTTCATTATTATCAGTGAATCCACGGCCGACCAAGCACACCACAGGAAAGCTGCTGACGAGGCGTTTATCGCTTGTGACCACAACAACGGCCCATATTGTATAAGCTTAACAATCGTCACCTCAGTGCAGAACCACAGTAAAAAAATGTCTTTAACTTCATTTACAAAACAAATGATTCCAAACAAATTCATAGATTATATGTCCTCTATTGGGGCCCAAAAAACATTATTAGGCTCCCATATATTAATTAGATTTGGGTATAACTTGAAGAAGAAAAGTCTACAATTGTGACAAAAATGAGTCAACTGTATCCATTTTTCATTTTACAAGAATAACTCTACGAACGTTTATTCCTGAGGAGGGGCCTCCTTGGCTCAGTTGGTTAGCGCGCTAGCGCAGCGTAATGACCCGGGAGCCTCTCACCAATGCCTTTGCTGTGAGTTCAAGTCCAGCTCATGCTGGCTTTTTCTCCGGCCGTACGTGGGAAGGTCTGGCAGCAACCTGTGGATGGTCGTGGGTTTCCCCCCGGGTTCTGCCCGGTTTCCTCCCACCAATGCTGGCCGCCGCCATATAAGGGAATTATTCTTGAGTACGGCGTGAAATCAAATATTCCTGAGGAGTGCACTCATTTGTTAATCATTGTTTGCTATATGACTTTGTAATTCTTGAAGGTTCCATGCTAACGTAGACAGATAACTATAGCATATGTCTAAAACACGTTGCACTCAGTTAACCTCACTAGATGAATTATGTACTAGTGACGACAGTACCAATTACTACAGTTTGGAGGATTAAATAACACGAAAGTAACTCCCCGGTACCCGTTTTAATGTGTGACTTTGTAGGGAAAGCGTTCGTGTTAAGAGAGAATAAAAGACATCAGAGTGACCTATATCCATACCGCGATGGAAGTGCCTTAGCCACGTTACTTTATGTTCCGAGTGTCAAGACACAGGCACGATAGGGCTCTTTTTTTTGTTTTTACACTTGTCCCACTCCACGATTTGTCAACTGGCTGAACTCTGTCTTCTTTTTTTTTCTCACAGCCTTGACGTCTTAACACAGACTGCAGCATGTTACATTCCTCCTATTCCGTGACCCGTCAACTGACTGGCACGGCAGGCAATCTCTCTTAGGTATCTCTCTGGTACCGGAGCTCATTCTTCGGGCCAAATGGACACCGTGAAGGACGAGCGGTTCTCTCTTGCTTTGACGGATTGACCAGACTGACCCTGCGGAAGGGACTGATGACTGCGCAGCATCGCTTCTGTCAAAGCCCTGGTGTAAATCACACAGACCAGAGGCAATCCCGCAAGGTTCCTCATTGCTCCGTGCAGCGATATTCAGTGGATGGAATCAGTGGTTCAGTGGTTAGACTAAAGCGATTCCCAGTGGACTACCAACTTCCCTCACCTTAAATTATTATGATCATATGCCAAACAGCCAATATTACTGGAATGCCAACAACAATGTTTAACGTCACATTGTCACCATATGTACCTAATGTCCCACATCACTGTTGACACTGCCATTTCAAACGATGTTTCATTTTTCGCAAAAATTCACAGAATACCAGGAAGGCTTAGAAGAAAAGTTAACGGTGTCGTATAGATGCGTATTTTTGGCAATATAAACATCAGTGAATCAACGTTTATCTCCAGTGTATATATACCATACACGTACAATTTATCGTTTTCATACGCTGTATCTCTCTAGAGGGAATCATCTCTGATGCAGTTCATTAACCAGTTTTCAAAAAGTCTAGAAAGTACATGACATATGTTTTACGGAAAGCCTGAGAACCTTTTTGGTCATGAGCATGTGGTCTTTAATGTGTCCGCGCGTTATATCAATAAGCCAGCAACGTCCCCAGCATGATGGAGAGAACAGATTTCCAACGTGAGATGGCCCAATAATCATCATTACCACCAATGAAATACTCAAAAAACGTACTTGAAATTCATCATGGCCTAATTACGCACGGTGAGTACACAGCTGTTATTCAGGAATTAACAAATCACAGGACGAGCATGCCTAAAGAAGCAACCAACTGTACCAACGGTTTTCAAACGGAAAAATCCTTGAGATAAAACTGTGTTTTATGACTGCTCTCAAACGCGGGGACTGTCCCTGAAGAACGGGACCTCGCAATCGACTGAGTTCTGCAAATCCATATTTCCTTGTCTGCTGGCCAATTGTCCTTCATCAACGATAGACCACGCTGACGCACGAAAACTGTTTGATTAATGATCCCCGTTGGATCTAAGACTGCTGAGAGCAGGGGTCTTTCTGTTGTGTCGTCTGGTACATTATTATATCCCGCAATGTGAACAAAAGCCCGAAGAGCTCTTCAAAGGGAAGCCACACTACACAAGACGTACGAACTCGTTAAAACAGCAAGGTTTACCAGTGGTTAGCAAAAACAACATACTCCTTGGCAAACCAACTGACACAATAGGACAGGATAAGCAGGCTTGAGTGCATACAAACTCTTCCGCTGATACTTGTAGCCAGTGGTAACGGTGCTCGCACACCTCTGTGTACATAATCTGGGTCAGATATAACAGCTAAGAGAATATTCGCCCGGAAAGAAAGATTCCAACTCCCTTGCACATAGGCTTGCTTACTAATTCTGAGTGTATTCAAAGAAACGAATTCAAAATGCACTGCAGAATGTGTTCTTTGTGCAAAATATACTATGTGTTGATATCTGTAATAGAACTATTCCTGCTCAGTAAAGAGGCTGTCTTTTATCGATTACGCGTGACCGTGTGACCATTTCCCAGTTATCACACTGTGGTTGCTGATCTGATTTTACTCTCTATGCTGTAATCTTTTTACATAGTGTACATGTTGTTTTATGTTAAATGTGATGGCAGGGTAGTATTTCTACGAGTAATTCTAGACCAGTGACGCCTAATAAATTCCTGTTGACATCAAGCTTTTTTCTACATATTCTTCTCGCTGGGTGTAAATTGGTGCTTTTCAAGCACATATATATGAACAGTTGGAATCAAACGCTGACTGAGGTGAATTGACAAAAAGACCGCATTTCTGCAGGTAATGAATGTTGTCGCGGCTCTGTTTTTACTTTGTACGATGCTGTCCTGTATATAATAAAACACCTGTCTCCCAAGTTTCCGCCATTTTGTTTTCAATTTCTTTCTCTCTTATATTTCCGATTTCTAATTAACCTGTACGGGGCAAGGCCGTGTATTAGCTACTGACCGTAAACTCGACGTGAACCCAGAGAGACGTCAACGCCTATATAACAACTCATTTATCACCTCCACTCCGCGCACGGTCAAAATACAACAACATTGACTTTAGCGGCTGTTGGTGCGAGTAACCGGCTCGATCGGTCATTCGCGCGACGACAACAAAGCAGTCGAGTGAACTGTCGGCTGGTCCAGTATCTAGAAACAATGTTCATGAGATTGAAGTGGACAAGTCGGGAAGTGTAGCTTTTAGGGCGGGGGTGAAGGCGGAATCGGTCGGCCTCAGCTGACCCAACCTCCGTGCAGTCAAATAAGTAACCCGTTCTTAATGAAATTGGCGTTAGCGGACTGATCGATTATGCCTTGCCTGGGTTGAAAGAAGGCCACCAATTTAGGCGTTCAAATCATAGTTTTTACTGTGCACCGATTGAAGAGCGTTCGTGAAAATTCATTGTTAGGGAGACTTTCGATGTTGATGCATGGCCTATCATTTTTTAAGTTCAGGGTTTTGTGTCGCTTGAGAACGAAGACGAAGTGAGATGTTTTCTGAGTGGTCCCAAGTCGGCCATTTTGTTGAAACAAATAAAGTCGTTATTCGTGCTATAATTGTGCAGATTTAAAGTGGTTTAGGCAGAGCAATTGTGACGCCTGATTGTGATCTATGGCGAAGTATCAGGCAACAAGCTGATTTATATCGTTTTATCTCGACTGATTTGACAACTCAGAGGTACTAAAACTACCCACATGTCAGATAGGATGGTTGACCTAGAAACTTTGACGCATATTACCTGACTCCCGCTATGAGCTTAAAATAGCGACAGTTGAAGCCGGTTAACGTCTAGGCGTTTTACTCAATATCTGTGCGCAAATAATCATGCACAAACAGACAAATGACAATTACAGGCCACTAACTGTAGAGTCTATTTCCAAAACAGCGGTGAACCTTGGAAACTTTTAATAAACAGAAAAAGTTCACAACGTGGCCAATTTGACTGATCGATCACAGCCAGGTTGTTATTGGCCAATATTCTCTGCATTGCGCTAAACTGTAAGTTGTCTTCATGGAGTACATTCTCTGCCATTTCACAAAATTCATTTATTTCGTTCATTGTTTTCCCTATTTTGTTGGCACTAAATATCTAAATCCAAACTGGGGCAGTGCTCCCCAGTACGTTTTGTTTAATGCCCCGTACAGCAACCAACATATCCATATATATATATATATATATATATATATATATTATTATTAACTAAGGTCTAGTTCTTATTAGCTAGTTTTAAACACATCCATCCAGTTTACTTTGTTTTACTTTGAATTTCCTCATTATCATACCGAAACCATTTGCCCACCTCTGTTTTAAAAAAGTTGTTGCTGACGTGGCGTTAAGCCATTATCATTCATTCATTCTCAACCAAAATGCTTCTCCACATTATACACTCTCAGTGAGGGGCAGTGGACACGGTGTGAATCAAGACAGCGTCATACAGGGCAATGTCAATGAATCAGAACGGTGAAGTGAGTGATGTGTTCTTAACTGACATTTCAAACTGGTAACGCAACGCGGAAGAAATGTATTTAAATGCAATTGAAATTGCCAATTTTACAGACCCTGATGAATGAAATGTCCAGTCGAATGATGAATGGCATTTTAACCGCAATTTCCTTTTGCTGACTTCATCAGCTTTGCAATGTGCGGCAGATGGTCGCGTGTGTTACGAAAGTGCATGTCGCCCCATGGAAGGTAAGAGAAAGTCTCAATATCATTTGAATTTTGTTTATAATATATAAGATCCATACCTGTACAGAAAACTCGGTATATTACAGATGGGTAGGAAAACAATCGGATATTTACTTTGTCAAGTACGTGAAAGAAAACGTGGACTGTACAAAAGCTTGCTTGGAATAGGTTATCATAGGATCAAAAAAAAGGGAGAGTAAAACAAAATACCTTCCCCTCATAAACTAAAGCCTGAACATATACATGAATGAGAATGTGTGAAGATCTTAATAACAAATATTTAGGTACGTCCTTGTACAAGGCAAAGTGCACGCAACAAGAGGTCTATGGGTGCACATGATGGGGACATACATCGTGGCTTATGGGTTAACCTGCGAACTAAATCAATAATCATTTCCAAAGAGTGTCAAGCTTTACGGGTGCCATATAACCTTGGCATGACCTTGAGAGCTGGTACCTTAAAAGTTATTTCCCCACAATGGCGATGACTTAGTCACCCGGAATTGTCCCCGGTAAAAGCGAAGAACATCAACCCGAGTAGGCCAGATGATTCCTTTCCATAAATAAGGTAAAAATGTCAGGAAACTTGTTCTGTTGGTTGAGTTAGTGACGATAAATGTTAATTTTTATCTTGTCAACTTAGTCCAGATAGCGAACACCAAGTTTATAGAAGACGAGATAGGACAGAAAGAAAGAAACTGGGAAAAAATGGCCGACCTGAGTACAAATGTTTACTTCAGGCGATTCTTACAAGCTGACAAGAGGAAAATGGTTAAAGGCGAAATGAGGGAAGAATCTGGGGAGCAAATCCCCAGTAAATGGGTTTGCAGGAGAACAAAGTACGAGGCTAAACGAAAGACAGATAGATCGATGGAAATTGGGTGAAAGCGTTTTTGTGGCTTCTCCATTTATTTCTGTACAAGTTCATGTCGAAACAAGTAGATGAGGAGTGTAAGAAAGGATAAAAACAAGACAGGCCATCAAGGTGAATCGAACAGATTCTCATTAAGACGATGTTACAACATTTCGAGGCAATTCATTGTGAGCTATTTCTGCAAATGTGGCCTTGGTTAAAAAGAATAGAAAAAAAAAACAAGAATTACAAGCCTGCTGGCAGGCATAAAATTTGTAGAGTAGAGGGAAATGAGAGGTGGTGTGTGTGTGTGTGTGTGTTATTATGAGGAATTATTTATTTATCTATTTGGTTAGTGTTTATATTGGTGAATATTTCACTTATCTGACAGCATCATGGTAAGAGAAAAACACGGACATCCACAGTTTTGTAAAGAATTAAATGAATTGAAAAGAAAATCACAATGGGCATGTGACTTAAGAAATGAAAATGATGAAAGGGTTGGGGAAAGAGATCATGTCAGTTATTAATTGGACGGTTTTTGTTATAAATGGGACATATGGTTATATAATGATATGTAATCGGGCACAGTTACCTGTCTGCTTTGATAAATAAGTCATTTGTCATAAATAAGTAAAAGATTTAATTATCGTACAAGAATGTAGAGGACAATGACTGAACAGGCTACTTAGCTTAGTCGTTCGTCCATTAACTTTCACATTTGTAACAGCCGTCTTGATCGTTTTGGAAAATTCCTCACTAACGCGAAGTTCTACTCAAACGTCTATCTAAGATTACCCGTTTTCACTGAAGAACAGGTCAAGACTAGACGCTGAATGGTTAAATTTGGGGGAACGACACTCATCGTCTGTATAAACCTAGTATTAAGTGAGACTTGAAAATAATGGCCGTCTGTTTCCTCGAGCCCCATTCAGGGGGTTGAAAATAGAAAAAAGGTCGTTTTTCAATCACGTACTGTGGCCATTAGGCGAAGAATATGCTACACCAGAAAGTGTTGGATACTACGCGTACTTCGGCAAGCGGAAGTCGCTACTGGCTTGGGCTGAATGGTGTCTCGCCGTGAGGTTTGTCAAAATTAAACGGCGTCGCGCGTCCAGTGACAAGTTAATTAATAACCGCGTCTTGATTAATTAATAGGGGGACACAAGCCCCCACTTCATACTCAATCACGTGGAGAAATTCTAGCAATTATTGTGATCGTGTCGGGTTCGTGGACAAGGAAAAAAGAGAGATCCGCGAGCGACCTCTACCGACCGGACATTTACCCCCAGGGCTTTTGGAGCTGGGCTTTGCGAGACAGATCCCGGCATGTGTCGGGCGTTGGATCAGTAATCGAGGCAAACTACATCCGGGGATTTTCTTCCATCTCGTCAGGGTCTGAGGTTGGATATGGACAGAGGAGTGAGATCTCCTGTAATTGACCACTCGGGTCGACCCGTCACGGGAAGTTTCCGTTCCGTCATCGTCGTCTAATCACATACCGTCTCCTTGGCAGAAAGAATTTGCACGTCATGTTTGCTTGGGTGAAAGTCTAAGTCGGCAAGGGAGGTAACCCGTCCACAACATGATGAAATAAGGCTGGAGAAACGCTGATTGATTAAATGACTGACTGTACATTGACTGATTGATAAATGTTTACCATCTTGCTGCAAAAAATGTCAGCCTGGCTTGTAGACAACCTCTTCAGTTCTGAAATTTTGGGGAAGACACCGCTTCATGATACTCTAGCACTTGCGTTATCATAAGCCACGATTAACTTGGGGCACGAAATATATCAAACTATCACTCGAGACAGGCAAGGTACGAGTTTATTCAGTCTGATATATATGATAACTTATTAGCTTAGGGCAAGAATTTGCGGCTGAAAAACGATTTCATCGACTGATAATCTATGGAACTTAGCCTCCAATCGCCTGCTTACTGGTGACTGGTGATAAGTTAACCGACACGCACCGAAGCGCATGGACAGTGGCCTCCGATGTCACCTCGGGCGTTTCCGCCACATCGATCGAAACCAATCGCCTTGGCTGATAAAGATATCGGGATCATACTGCCCTGTGATTTACTGCTTTCACCGAGTCTACGGCTTTGTGTAATACTGTTGTGTAGATGTCCGATTAGTGTTTACCTAATTTTTTAAACGAGGAATGTTGTTGTTGAAGCATTCTCAAAAACATTCAACACAAATAGTAACTCACAAATAGGCAAAAGTGAACTTATTCAAATGAATTCGCAGATTTTTCTATAACGTTGCTTATACATCCAGACATCGCTTTGCACTTTAACATGTAGACTAAACATACATTCTGTGTTTTATTTAAGATCAGTCCTCATTAGGAGAAAATATAATACGATGATAATATTTTGACAAGAAATAAGTTTAACCTTAAAAGGTCGTGTGACTTAAGGATGCGAATACTATAACAGTGACATTTGGGTTTTGTCAGTTGACACATTGCTTGAAGCATTCGCCAAACGAGAAATGATTAACAAGGAGTTTAGCAGTTTGAAAAGATGATACATTAGCAGACAGTTTCTGGTCTGGAGCTTGTAACTAAAGGGGCTAATCGAAAGCAAATTTGAAGTGAAATTTGACACTGCTTTCTAACTTTGGTAACGTCAGAGGGCGCTTAGGTGATCGAACAGGATGAGTGAACGATCGATCACTGTGAGTATCACGTGACATGATCGAATTCTGTCCCAGGTAGTCTCACGGTGATGTCATCCGATGATAGGGTGGATGATACAAACAAAATTGCTGCAGTGAGGAATTTGGCCACAGAGTTTGCTGGCTGTAAAGTTTGAAGAGCGAGTAAATGCACAAAATTCAACACGGTAGAAACACTGGATTATAATTGAACATTGGAATATTTACCATTAATCCGTCCAGTGTTCAATGAATGTAATATTCACACAGATAAATGATACATGCAACCTATTACGTTATATATATGACGTAATATATAACGTATACATACTGTAACGGAAGGTTTAAATATATTCACACTAGCAAGTCACCATGTCAAGGCAAAATCAAGTCAAAATCAAGTCACGATTCCAAGTCAAATGAAGACACTGGTTTAAAAATATCAACTAACGAAGATAAGACATGAGTAGAGATAATTCCACGATATATATGTATCAAGTTATTGAATAGAAAGATAGAAAGCGTATTCAGTCTTAAAACTAGGACATATCAAGTTATATGACACCAATACTTATCAAGTCATGACTCCCAGACATATCCCAGTCATCGTGACATTTTATCGTGAAACAATAAAGTATCAAGTCATGGAGCAAATGCATATCATGTCATTGAGTAAAAGAAACGTCAAGGCCTATCTAACCATGAGTCAAAGACATATCAATTAAAGGAAGCTATAGCATGATGTATTCAGACATGAAGCCAAAATATATCATGCTATGGAAATAAGAAATATCAAGTCATCAAAAGAAGACATATTAAGTCATCAAAGCAAGACATATCAAATCATTAAACCAAGGCATGCAAAGTCATTACATAAGATATCACATCGTGTAGGCAAACTTAACATAGAAAGTTATGAAGCCAAAGCGTATCAACTCATAAACCCATCGTGAAACAATAAAGTATTAAGTCACGAAGGCAAACATATGAAGTCAAAGAACAAAGGCATATCAAGCCATGAATCAAAGGCATACCCAATTATAAAGCAATAAAATATCGCGAAGCCAATCTATAGCCTGTCACGAAGTGTTAAAACTCTTCTCACCATAGGGATACTGGCATTATTACGTCCCAATTAACGCCTTCTTAATTGGATGCCTGAAATAAATTCATGCAACTCATTTAAAATTTAAAATTTGTGCATTCAGCGAAAGTTTCCTTAAGTATCGGATATGCAGATTGAAAGAATAAATTACACAATATCAAAATTTACAACCAATGTGAACTCGTATTAATAGGAAACATTTCAGTTTGGGAACTTTATATTAAAAGTTGCTGAGAAAAATGTTTATCAACTAAATACTTTTATTTGTTGTGTTTCCCAGGTAATAAATGAATACTAAAAAATCACCTGAACAACTTTTGGTAATAGAATTAACTTTCATACAAATTACAATTAATCAGCGGGAAAACTAAACAAATTACCAACGTATTTCAGAACAAGTGGCGATAACGGTCCAGCTAAAAACAACAAGATAATTGAAAATACACCAACCAGGTCAAGTCTTTCTTTCACAAATACCCATGGCAACGAATAGGCTAATCACATTATCCGTTACAATATAGGGGAGAGATTTCCGCTGCAAATCGCATCTGGTCACTGGTCAATTCAATTATAAGGCACACGGTGAAACCACTGCATGGCGCTGAGTAGATTTAATAAGTTAATTTTGTGGAAGAAAGTAGGGCTGATCGTTAGTAATCTCGGAACTGAAATAGTATAGTTTACGTATCTAATTTCCGATTACATTTGCCTGAGGCGATAGTTTTTCCGGGGGCCATTGGCGTTGGCGAACCGTAATATGGTACGGGATAGTAACACAACCCGATTCCTCACCGCCCAACGCGGACGTACAAGAGAACCTTTGGCAAACATACCGAGAAATCTAATTTGAAACATTGATTGCTGGGCAACACATGAAATGTGTCTCGTAAACATAGCTGAACGAAGGTCATTCCAGTGATCGCTATTCAGTGAAGTAAATCATTCAGGGCTGAACTGAGACTGTTTATAACCAAGCCAAGGTTAACGGCTTGTCTGATTCACGTGTGCTGTGACAGGACTTGGAATGTACACAAAATATGCCAAGATGTTCATTTAGCAATGTATATTTTTATATAGATTGATAAATTTATATTTGTGGATATATATCCTTTGTTTTGTAAATAAAAAAAAATGATGTCCTGTCAATTACCAGTGTTACGCATTCCAGTTCAGTCATCCTAGAGGTAAGAGGAATTTTTACGTCATACCTAACAATTTTGCAGTCATGTGATTGTGAACATATGCTGTGTCTTCTTGTGGCAGGGCGAGGAAATGCCGACTAAGTGCTGCCGCAACTAAGGTACATAATGCCGAAGATACCATACACGACACACAGTCACATAATACTACACCAACCGGCCCGGTTCCAAGGTATAGCCTTTCAGTGATAAGCGAGGCAGCAACAAGTCCCATGTCTTTGGTATGGTACTCAGATTTGATCCATTTTCCCCCGACTTTCCATAGGAAAGGTTATACGGCCATTTAATCACCAAAGAGGTTTACACCTACATGTATTGTGGTGATGAATTTGTTTGGGACAATCATTTTACATGTTTCAGATTGGCAGAAATCTTTGAATAAAGACAAGGTAATGTTCATCTGTCTTTAGGTATTAGAATAAAGCTTAAAATGTGTTTGTAGCACAAAATTCTTTTGCCGATATAAAGGCTTTTCAGACTGAAGGTATTTGTAAGATTAATAACATGTATAGCATTTAGATTACAGTGGACAAGAAGGATTTTATCAGGCCAGTTTTGTCACAATGCTACAGACCTATTTTCAAAACAAAAGGTTAGCACGAATTGTGAAATCAGTTGACAACTCGTCATTGTGTTAACACCGCATGAGCTTAATCTCCGACGAAATCGAAAGGTTTATTCTACAGCGACTGTCAAATCCAATAATAGGCAAAAACCACCGTTATGGCGAAAGAAAGAAACGGTAAACATGTTCAGCTTCTTGTTTTGTTCTGTTGAAGTAATGGAAAACGCATTTTTGACAAGGCCAGTTATCAAATCACCGTTTCCATAAATAGTACGGCTTTCAATCCAAAATAGCCGACGGTAAATGTTTCATTGCAGCAGGAAAGCCTGAACAGGGATCGACAATCAACGAGGCCAACGGAGAAGCAAGTCAGTACAACTGTCCGGTTATTATCCCAGCAATACTTGGAATTACACATGGGAATTGCGATACGCGATATGTGGCGCTCGAGTAATGCTTTCGGTAAGCAGATGCCCGCTCAAAGAGGCTTCTAGAGAAGACGATGAAATCAAATTTACGACAATGTCACCCTCGGGGCAACACTGCCCTTCCGGTATTGTGATAACACGTTCGGGCCAAGTAGAAACTGTTCAGAAAATTCAATAAAGTAAAAAAACTGCTGTGGGTCAAGCGCCCGTTTATAAATAATATTATAAAATGTGGCCCGTTATACTTTCGAAATGCTAGATGGGCCGTGAGTTTTGAAGTCAACGCTCTGCTGGCTAGTTAGATTCTACGTGAAGTTCAGACGAACCGACAAAGCTGAACCTGGCTTGGAAACGAACTACGACATAAAAGGGTTAACCTTAGGTTTGAAGTGGACCAGCCTTGTACACCTCTGCCAAGGCTACTGGAATATATGATATTTCCTTATCATTTAGAACTTCTTTATAGTTGAACGAAACATCCGTAAAATAGATTGGCAAATTTAGTTATGGCTAATACGTACAAGTGTCGCTAAGCAACCATGGGACTGTATTACGGAATTAGCCATCGAAGGCCTTGAAGCTTCCTTTCTGCTTTGGTTTGGGAATTGATGTTCTCGTGAGGTCATTTCACAATGATTTTACGTCAGTGTTGCCCTAAATTATAGAGGGATTATAATTCAACATACCGAAAATGACTCTATACCTCTAGTTGGTCACCTTTGCCCCGTCTACAATACAACTACATTTTCAGCACAGAGTAAAACCAGTGAAGCCAGTGTGATATCTGGCAAATAATCACAGGCACTGCCCGGTTTCCTCCCACCATAATGCTGGCCGCCGTCGTATAAGTGAAATATTCTTGAGTACGGCGTAAAACATCATATAAATAAATAAAACTATGACAAGTATGAAACAGATCGCCATACGTATTTAATCCTTTTGAAATCAAAACGTTTCACTGCACTTAAGTAAGTCAAAAACAATTTAAAAATAGGTAAAAGTTACAGTTCTCAACGGTGTTTTCTACTGCGGCTGGTTTCATCTTTCATGTCACTTTCCCCTTTAGTAACTGAAGCCGGGTGCCCGACCATGGCTTCATGCAAGTAAGTGTCTATGTGATAAGGGGATACTCACTGGCTAAACCCTGACACGTGTCATGTAATTCGCCAACAACGTGATACGTGTAAACTGATTGGTTTAAACGTGCTACTTGGAAAAATTCACTGGTTAAAACGTGAGTTTTGAACGCGAAAATGTCAGGCATGCATTTTGTGTGCTATTTCTCAGTTGGTTACTCAGCACTTGATTATATATTGAGAAATACGGATGAATATTAAGCTTTCAGCGTTCAACACCAGTCCCATTGGCTCCTAGTATTAAACAGACTGGCCAAAGCGGATTCCGCGGGCGCCTGTAAGATTACGCTGAAATTCCATTTGCGCTTTTATTGGCTATTTATAATGTTATCAAGCTAAGCCAATAAAACAATGTCCGTGTAAACGGATTAATATTTCAGCATGTATGGTGATATTGTTTTACTAATGTCATAAACGACAGGTTACACCTTCTTCTGCTTATTCTTTTAAAACCAGTCAAAATAATTAAGTCACTCTTTGATTTGTATACTTGACCAAAGGCTTATTTAGGGAGAGTCAGTTTTTCAGAAGCCAAACTAAATCTAACTCAACCACATGACAATAACGAAAGAGTCATTTTATTTCACAATTTTAAATTGTGTTGACAAGCCGAGAGATGTAGGTTTAGAGCGTGGATTTGTTCCTGCTATTTGGCACAATTCCTTTTCAATGGATGCACTTATACGAACGGCACAAAAATAAACCTTAGACCTTCTGTCACTCAATAACGCTGTAATTGACAGCTCTCCAGAATAGCAAGGCGCTAATTAGGTTACTCCATAACGACGTCTGGTTGTCATGTTTTGAAATAGGGCTTGGCTTTGATTTCTGTCGTAATCGGATTCTTGATGTATCCGAGTTCTATTTTGGTATTTACGAGTCCGTTATTAAGCAGACAATAACTCATACATTTGTGAAACGCGAGCGGAAAGGCAGAACGCGATGTTGTCCGAATCCATCTTCCCAGCAATCCATTCATCATGCGTGAAAACACATATCGCTGAGACATTTCTAATATTCCACAGCCGTATTTTCGTATTTCCGCTTGGCAAGGAGACCAGATTGTGACTGTGGGGCGTTCTGACAACTGCGTCAGTGTAATGCTGGCATGGTTCGACTGAAGGAGATCACAAAAATAATAATAACAAAAACTCAATATTGCCTGTCGTTGATTTAATAAAGTACTTTTTCATTTACTTCATTAAGCCATCAATCCAGCAAAAACGGTTTAGCTGCATTTGTTGATAAAGGTTTCTCTGATGTTTTTGTCTCTCGCTCTTCCCAACTCTGATCAAGATTTTGTCCAGATTCGGAGACATTTGCATGCAGGGCACAAACTTGGTTATGAAGTCAACCCAGTAGAATGTAAACAAAGTCTGATTAAATACACACTGACAGTAGCAAAGGCTGTGGAAATTAATTATTCACCCCTTAATGACGATGTAGTTCAGAATAGCATTAACGTAGCACTTACATTTCCTTGAATTTCATTGGTGATTGGTGTTTTACGCTGTACTAAAGAGTATTTCACTCAAACGACGGCGGCCAGCATTATGGTGGGAAAAAACCAAACAGAACCCCGGGGGAAACCCGCAACCATCCGCAAGTTGCTGCAAGACCTTTGCATGTACGGCCGGAGAGGAAGCCAGCATGAGCTGGACTTCATCCTTGAGCTGAATAATTACGTCTGCACATGGTAACTGAATGTGAACAATTATATATAGTCATACACCAATAACAAGGGCTGATTTTTGATTGTGGAATAGTTGAAAGGAAGTCTATAAAACAAATGAATATAATAACTATGGCTCAGCGCTTTTTCGACAGAATAGGAAATAGATAAACGTTATGATTCAGATGATTATAACATACTTAAATAGTAAAGGAAAACACTATGATTAACACGTGTAACACGATTAAGTACGAGTGACTAGATGTAGCCTACATGAAAGCATATTACTTGACGTGTATACAACATGATTAAGTACGACTGACTAGAGGCAGCCCACATGAAAACATGTTGCTTGACGTGTATACAACATGATTAAGAACGACTGACTAGAGGTAGCCCACATGAAAACATGTTGCTTGACGTGTATACAACATGATTAAGAACGACTGACCAGAGGTAACCTACACGGAAACATGTTGCTTGACGTGTATACAACATGATTAAGTACGACTGACCAGTGGTAGCCTACACGAAAACATGTTGTTTGACGTGTATACAACATGATTAAGTACGACCTACCATTGGGAGCCTACATGAAAACATGTTGCTTGACGTGTATACAACATGATTAAGTACGAGTGACCAGAGGTAACCTACATGAGAAATATGATGTAATATATCATTAATATTTTGGCCTGAAACATACAATTTAAAACCATTAAAACCAATTACAAAGAATTGATAACTCATGTTTTTCTTAACATCTGCCAAAATTCTGATTTTTAAGTTCTTAGATACGTCTTCAAACGATTTATATTAAGGGTTGGAACTGCTTTATTCAACATCGTTTTCGAGGCTTTCATGTCAACAGCCACAACAACAACAAAAACCAAAATGGCTTTCTTCATCAGTTTCTTAATGCTATGTGACCTACATTCCATGACGGACAAGGCCACGTCCCTGACACACAAAACCAAAAGTTGGTCAGTGATTTTTCTAGGTATGCTAACGAAGTATATCAATCAAATGTTACACTGACAGTGTTTCTGGTTGACATGACACCGAGACGGATATTTCGCTGATGGTATGTTTTTGTTTTGAACGGAGAAAACATGCGTCAATCCGATTGATGCCTTCTGGATCACGCCACGAGATTGTGTTTTAACATTTGTTCTCCGGAGTTTTGCTTTCGCTTCATTGTTTGCATCTCCGGTCGTAAGTGGGTAGGCCTCCCAGCAGTCTGCCGATGGTCGTGGTTGCTCTTCCCGACCATAATGTTGGCAGCCGTCGTATATGTGAAATATTTCTAAGGTGATAATTTAAATGTACATGTAAGTTTTTTCCCACCTATCCATTGGCGGCGTTCTACTTATTTAGATGTAAACGTAATTTTTGCGATTGGCCTCTGATGTGTACATTCCAAATAGCAAATGAAAGAGATGTTTCAGTTCTGAACACGCGCCTTAAATACTGAACATTTACTTTTTCTCTTATTCCTGGCCAAAGTGGCATTCTATAGGGGGATAGAGGGGTATACATATACAGCGTTGTAGCATTTAGTACGGCAAGAATTATTGCATACAGTTAAAACCACTGTCTCAATGAAGACAGATTTTAATATTATTATTATTATTATTATTATTGTTGTTGTTGTTGTTGTTGTTGTTGTTACTATATCAAACTATTTTAACTGTACCTTAAACGTCACTTTACCGTTTGGTTTTTATGATCCGACACAACCTAAGCCGATTACTTCTACAGTTCACGAGGCAATTTGCCTCATTTCTCTGACATTCACACCAGTAATGCGGTATTTGAGGAGAGTTATGTGCTTTTTGCTTCACCAGGCTGCTGTGCTTTTCCAATGCAAGATGACACCAGCTGTAAACTGTAAGCGATGTGAAAGAATCAATGGTTAGTTTAAATGACTCGGAAAAGCTGGATAACAGTCGCATTAATTTATTGACAAAAGCCTCTGAGACTTCCATCCAGGCATCTAGACGAGCATTTCCGGATGAAACCTGATTGGCCGACGAATTTTAGAAGATTACTCGTTGGGTTTTTTATTTCAGCATTCTCAAATGCGTGATTTTTTAAAACCAATTTAGCAAATAGAGGTGCATCGATCGGAAGTAAAGGTCAGTGGACAAAACTGTGTAGCCATGGTAACAGCTTTATTCGGTCAAGGCAATTTCTACTGTTTTCAAAAGGCGATGTTTTAGTGCAAAGATTCCGCGAACAGAGAAGCATTTCACATCTCTATGGTGGCCATTTCACTCCACAGCGCCCCCAATTAGAACTGATTCGGCGCCATAGTTTCGTTCAAATAATAACAATCTGCCTGCCAAGAATTACACACCACAGAAAGTAAAATCCCCCTAACAAGAATAACAAAAAATAGTCAATCCGAATTTTACACACAACAAATTTATGAAGCTATGAAGGAAATCAAAGCCAACTCGTAGTTTTTTGAACCATCGACGTTTTTCTTGCTGTAGTATGGGTCTTGATTGCATAGAACAATATTTTCCTCCTATTTGAACAAGAGTAGTAAAAGTTTACAGGTCGTGTTTTTATTCTGTAACTTGAACAAACAAAAAACAGTATGAACCATTAAATTCCAAAAGTCGAAATGAAATTAAAACCGAGATTTGCGAAGCAAACATTATCTTGCATTGTCCCAATTAGTCCATCCCGAACGACATGTCAGATGGCAAATGTAACAGCATGATATCTCAATAAAAATATAAAGCTTTAACTTTCTACGCAGTGCAAAATAATGACCGAGAAACGCGAAATGCAAGGTTCTACAAAAGGCATACTACAAGGATAGATTCTACTATTAATAACGTTATTATTCCACATTTTCTTATATCCGGAAATACCGGATGAAAACCTTAATATCAACGTGGTGGAAAAGCTGTGGGTGGATTTTAAAAATACCACAGTGAAATATCCAGAAAAATAAACTATCATAAACAAGGCGAACTGTAGGCTCAAAATGCTTTCTAATATTGGTCATTATTCGACGTTTGCCTGAATGAACCCGGAAAATCCGGATGAAAAATTTAATATCTACGTTACTCTGGCAGGAAATTGGTGGAAAAGCTGTGGCTGGATTTAAAAATACCTCAGTGAAATATCGAGAAAACTACACAATATAGAAAGGTGAATTGCAGCATTCTACATCACATATACTCAAAAATATATTCTAATATTGGTAACGTCATTATTCTATATTTGCCTTAACCCGGAAGTACCGGTTGGAAACCTTAGGAAAAACACGAATATTTTGTATATGCAAGAATTGTAAGAGCCCAGGTTGATTTTTGTTAGAGCAGATTTCATAATACCTGAACATTTGATTTTCACTAAATTTATAGTGCATTGCTGAATTCCCTTGCTACAATGATATAGGCCAAAGTCATAGAAATGCCGAGTTTAAAGTATCAGAGAGACGAACGTCTAGATCAATCAGTAATAAGATATTACATCGACTGTTACCAATGGCAACATACAGTTCGACATAAGTCACAAAAATCAAGTAAACAAATCTTCCCAGTTATTCCTTAGAGATTAAACCTTTCTTAGGGCTATTCCAGAGTATTAGCGCAAATCGAGACAACAGATAGTCGAAACAACACATAGTCCTAACCGTACAAATTATTCTGACCTGTATCCTGATATATGTACAAGGATGACGAAGGTCTCCCTAAATTGTGTCTAATTCCGCTTAGCTTAATTCCATGTTTATTTAAACCGGCATGAGGATTGTTTGAACAGATGGGATCAAAGCGCGAAGGAGATATCTTTATTTGTATTTGATTTGAAAATTATTTACGGACTACGGGTTTGAATTATGAATTGGATATCCTTGCATAATTAAAAACCAACGACTGCTTCTCTCTTACACGTTTGCAGCTTTATTTACGATATAAATATACTCTTTTCTTGCATATACAGCTAGGACAGCTGTTATCATAGCTTGTTCTTGAAATGAGCCTGACAATTAAGAACGCCACTTCATGGTTTACGAGTGGATAACCAATGTTGAACTGGACACTTAGACTGAAAAAAGAAATGGAATAGCTTCTTTCACCCAACAGATTTGCATGTTCGTGTTAATTAACATTGAGGAAAACTAAGCTATGAAAGAACAACGTATTGTTTGGACGTCGACTTTTTTTTTCATCTTCTACACGCCACCATGTTACAGAAACACGGTTGAAATACACCAAAGCCCAATCAGACCTTGCATGTTTTAACAGAGCGAAATGCTGGGTTAAAACGGTTCTGTAATTCTCCAGAAATAGCTACCACCCATTAATTACATTAACAATGAAGCGTTTTTATGAATGGATTTCACAGAAGAGTCCTCCTTACTGATACAAATAACAGTAACACACGCGCATGCCGAACACAGACTATAGGCTGAGATGCGTAATTGCGGTGAGTGTAGCGATTGAACACAGCACTGTGTTGACGGAACAGTTCTGTCACAGCACAGTGTAGATGAATCGTTTTGCCAAAGCACTGTGTAAATTGAGAGTTTTGCCAAAGCACCGTGTAGATGAACCGTTTTGCCAGAACACTGTGTTGACTGACAGTTTTGTCACAGCACTGTGTAACTGGGCTCTCTCCTACAAAACTGTGCGGATTGAAAGTACATTGCTAAACCACATTGAAGGCTGACAGTGTTGCCAAAACACTGTGAACATTAACAGTTTTGCCAGGACATAGTGTCACATTTGTGTGATCATTAAAAATTATTACAAGATGGCCATATGATTTACAAGAAACACTAGCGACAATTTTTAACATTTTTCTATTCTTGTACTGTTATATAGTAGTACATTTTTGGAAAAAGGGGACTATTTAAAAAAAACAATGAATAAAGTATGATGCTTTTGTTTGTTTCATTAATTAGAAAATAAAAGATTTCTTGCTGTATTTTAGTGAAAATTGCACTCTTGGTGGAAGGGTACACCAGTCTTTGGTAAGTTAAGTAATAGATTAGAAAGGTCAGTGGGTAAGGTCAACAGTAACTATCAAGCTCTACTCATCAACCTATAATTATCAACCAGTAAAGCATGTCGATGACCTATGTATTTTAAGAGTGGGTTTCCATCATGGAATCTATTTATTTATTTGATTGGTGTTTACCAGCATTACGGTGGGAGGAATCTTTATTATTAAATAGGCAACTTGGCATATGTATTCACGTTTATTGATTTATTTAGTGTTTATTTATTTATTTATTTATTGCGGAAATATCGGGCGAGGCGTACAGTTGTGGTTTTAAGTTAACGCTTCGGCGTTTTTTAAAACCAAATTGTCGAGCTTTTAGGTCAATGCTCTTATCTCTCCCAACGGTACAAGGCTCAGTGCATTGCAGACATGTTGGAATCTGCCGCTTTACACGACCTACTTTCGTGATATCTGATACAAGGCATATTAATTATGTATTGATTTCATTACAGGTTGACTATTTTGTAATAATGTTATTGTTTCTCGTCCGTCCCTTTTCGCCCTTGGGCAAACTCCCACCGAGGCCATATTGTTCATATTGTCAATTGGCTGGAAAACGGAAACAAACGGTCATTAATGAAGCTCTCTAGGGGTTTCCTGACATGTAACGAATCGGAAACCATGTTTTCAAAGCATATGCTGCGAAGCTTGATGAAGGCGACGCCGCCCGGGGCTACCATCAACAAGCAGGGTGAGAGAAATGGAGTGTTTGGTTAACGGGGCCCATTTCCACTGCGTAAGCTTGTTTTTCGGTTCGACTGAGAATATCGGGGACGTGGCCCCGGGGCAAGTCTTTCGGGCTCGTCGATCTAATTACCGCCAGTGTCGCCAATATGCCGGCCGGTAACCTTATCACTACTGTACACCACCGCTTATGTAATAGTCCGTTTCAGGCCTGAGGCTGAAAAACGATCATATCCATACGCACTGATGATGGAGGGTTAAATTAAAATCACTGAGGCGAAGATAACACGACACCGCCGGTCAAGGGAAACGTAAAAAAGGTTTTCTTTAGCAGGTGACACACTGAGTATGTGTACGCTGTGAACACAACCACAGCAAAAACTTCCTGCTGCATGCTCTCTTTTTCCGGATATATATGTCTTATCTTATCGCACAGTGAGTTTTGCGAAATTGAACCCCAACAGCGATGAATGACAATTAAAACGTGGCAGGTTGAACTTTTGGATTAGCTGAAAATACAGTATTGATAACCAATTTTTTCAGTATTTGAGTTGAAACAGCATTTTAACGGAAAAATGAATGAAAGGGAGTAAACGTTTATGACTTGCGCATTTTAAACGGTAAACTGAATGAAAAGAAATAAACGTTTATAATTTGTGCATTTTAAGCGGTAAATTGAACGAAAGGAAGTAAACCTTCATGACTTGCGCATTTTAGACGGTAAATTGAATGAAAGAAAGTAAACGTTTATGACTTGCGCATTTTAAACGGTAAATTGAATGAAAGGAAGTTTATGATTTGTGCATTTTAAACGGTAAATTAAATGAAAGGAAGTGAACGTTTATGATTTGTGTATTTTAAACGGTAAATTAAATGAAAGGAAGTAAACGTTTTTGACTAGTATGTAAAACGTATGTCTTAAGTTGCCAATGGATAAGCCAAAGATCTACTTCGTGATAAATTACTCATGATTCGGGTGTCACCAACTCTGAAATATAAATAATAATTATGCTAATTAGGATTTAAATGTGTCGTATTTATACATAATTATTGAGAACTATTAAGAACTAACAGATTTAAACATATGTAATAATGCCATTCTTTTTAGTTGGTCTATTCGCAACAGAATCAACCAAAGACATTCTCGAAAAGGGCTATGGTGAGGCCATCGAGATTTTTGGCATTGATAAATATCAATAAATTTACACGACCGGATGAACAAGCGGCAGGTGATACTGTCCCCGGACCTTCACAGTTGCGGACGATTGGTGTGGGATAGTGGTATAGGCAGATAAAGCATGGCTGAGATTCCTTTATGACCACGGCATGTAGAATGAACCTCGACCTGGATATAATTTCACACATTTTCATCGCGATCAGTACCTATCATTTCCGTCCAAAGAAAAACTTGCCCGCCCAGAGGTAGTCAGCTTTACATATGCACTGCGCCAGCCAAATGTCCGTTGCCATGACACCGTCTGGCGAGGCCTACACCGCGTCAAGAAAGGCCCATAAGCCGAACAAGAAGCTAATGAAGCGAGGAAAGTCGGACGGAATTCTCTCGGGGAAGTGAACAATGAGATATCCCGCCATATGTTCCCGCCAAGTCAACTGTCGTCTGCTAACCCCAGCGTCGTTTATCTCGCTTAGAGACCGGGCGTCTGACAACACGTCTCTATCCATCTTGCGTTTGTAAATGTGTGGCCTATTTCTACAAACAATACTTGACGGATGTTCCTACGACAGAGAATTGAAACTGAGAAACAAATGAGATAATGTGGCGAGATGCCAGAAAATCTCATTCGTTACCTGGGTGTACAGGACTATACTACTCCTTATTGCTGCCAACGTCCTCCGCTGATTACGACGTGTTAACAAGGTGTTGTCTACCCATGAGGTTGGGAGAAAACTCTTACATGACAACTAGCAACATGAAACATCCATTCATCAGGTTACACACACCCTTCAGTCATTAGTCAACTGGAGATACGCGTTCCACGGCCTTCAGAACATGACTATACATGACGGAACAGCAAAAAAATCGGACGTCTGATTTTTGGGGTCAGTTTTGAGACCAGACAAACCATGCTTCCACCAATTACTTATTTCGTTTGAGGGAAAAAATGGCAATTTGAGAACTGAACACAGCCCATGAAATTACATGACAGGTATTCCCTACTCGCACACCGGTGTCAGCATGCACTTATTCATCGACTCCTTTCCGTGAAAATTTTATTGTTATATGGTGACATTGTTATCATCGTCGCCACCGTCGTTTTCATCAGAATCAGCATTTACATCTACATTTTCACTTATTTCAAGAATGATCATTATTCATATTTCTGTTGCATTTACATGTACCATAATTGTTTTACACTGAAGCTAGTAATAATGTTAATAATGTTACACCTTCAACAGTGATTATCACGAAACAATTGCAAGATGGTTTGAATGCCTAAACGAAATATTGCATATACATGTAGATGATATCAAGCGAACTGAAAGTTAAAATATGTAACGACTGTAGCAAGTGCAGGTTACAGTCGTGAGAAAAACGCATAGGAAAAACAGATTTTTTTTCGTTGCTTTTCTTTTCTTTCGGACTTTTGCTTCAGTGTTTAAGGCGTAATCAACAGTACATCTCTCAAGGCAGTCAAGATTTATGGGTTGATGTATCCGGACTGAGCAAGGAGACTGCACTTTATAGCGTGAATAAAACGGAGCAGAGGTTCCTTAACTAAAAAAAATAGTTAGCACTCAACGCTATTTTTAAAGCGTTTTATCCTAAGAAAATGGACGGACAAACACCAGCTATTAGCACAGCGATGCCACCATCTTGTTAAATACAAACAACGGCATCGCCAGGGGGCTTGGACCACTAAAGTACATGTGGTTCTTAACATGTCGATTAACTTTCGTCGTCATTATGCGAACATTTATCCGTTACATAAGTAATGTATTATTATCATTAACCTACAATGTAAGACATGTAAGTGTAGACCAATCAGTAAATTAGATTAATAGAATACAAGAGAAAGTATACATGAAAGGCAGAATTTGGGTTAAATTCTTCCCCATGTAAACTCCGCCCAAGTCAGTTGTTACCAACCCCAGGAAATAAATGAACCATCATATCAACGAACTAACATGTTAAAGGTTGCAGCATAGACGGTCAAATCAGAACAGCGAAGACAGTGTGATATTGTTATTGGTGGTCACATGTTGCCTGTCAAAATCGGCCTGTTGTCTACCTCTGTTTTTATTTATTCCAACTGTTCATGTAAAAGTCTTAATTAGAAATAACTTCTATGACCATCCTGACCCTTTTGAGCATTGGGTTAGGCAAGAAAAAAAAAGGATGCAGGTATTTTAATCGAGAACTGGATTCGAACACGTGAACTGATGGGTAAAGGGCAGAACATTGGCTGTGAGTTTGAGATTTATCCATGTGAACCACCGAAGCCCCAAATGTATGTTATGAGCGCCAATCGAGCACCCTAGTTTGGCAGCTAAACCTTCACAACAAAGATCGATCTTACTTAGCGTGTTTTTGTTGTTTAGATGAGGCTAATGTCGCTTTTAGATTTGTCCCTTGTCAGGAAACATTAAACTCGCCATGCATTTTCTACGGTGTGGAAAAATAAGTGTCTCAGGAACTGGTCGTGGCAAGCCACAATTCTGACTTCAGTCTACATGAGGCATGTCGCCTTCAGCTACGCTCAATACTTCAAGGTCACGGGAAGAATATAAGCGGTCACGTGATTGTCAACTTCCTCACCGGAAAAATGAAAACAACGTGACTGACTTATTTAATAACCCAATATATTCCGTTCTTTTATTACGTCTGATCGCCCAGGCTGCCAGCAACGTGCGGATTGTTGTAGGTTTCTTTCTAGGTTTTATCCCACCATAATGCTGTGGTATAAGTGAAACGCCTGTGCCCGACGTGGTGTAAGTGAAATATTTTTGGTGCCGTGTAAAACTTGAATTACAAAAATAAATATATAAATATCGCTCGTGTTTTTGGTGTTGGTCTGTTTCACTACGTTTATAACAGAAAGATTTGGTTAAAAAAAAAATGTCATATATATATGACACCCTCGCTTTTTGATGGCAGCGCAGTACATTGTCCACCGTATAAGGAAGCTGTCAATATTGCTAGACACAAAAGCAGTGTTCTGAACCGACTGCAAGAAGTAGGCCATGTGAATCAGTTCAACTGACTGGATCAGAATAGTAATACTTATTTATTTCATTGTGGTTTTGCGCCAGTAACTTATATTTTAATTCATTATTATTATTATTATTGTTGTTGTTATTATTATTGTTGTTGTTGTTGTTGTTATTATTATTATTAGTTTGGATTGGTTTCTTACGCCGCACTCAGGAATACTTCACTTATACAAAGGGGGCCAGCATTGTGGTGGAATTCCATGGGGTAAACCCACGATCACCCGTTGCTTACTGGAAAATATTCCAACATACGCCAGGAGGGGGTATAATTTATAACTACTTCAATGTAAAATATGCAGTATAAGAGTTCAACGTGAACATGACACGTGGGTGTTTTCAGTGAAATCAGTACCCTAACTGTTTCCCGAAGAAATCGTGGATTAAGTAGACTTTGCTGGCAAATACGACACAAGGTAAAGTCATATGTTACCATATGCTTAGTCTGGAATTGCTCCATTGAACAGGCCTCTGTATATAATGACATACAACATGTAATCTGAATATGTTAATGGCAAGGACCTAAGTCTTTCCACCAATACTGGAAAATGATGGATGCTCCTCTTTCGCTGAATCTATGTGACAACCAAAATGAACGTTGCAGGTCGAAAATCGCAAGGAAAATTTACAAAATAACTGTTAACGTAACATCAAAGAACTAGTAAAGTACAAAAGTAATAAATCTAGACGGATTCATGCATTGAGAAGACGTTGTCAATGATGTTGGAAAGACGCAAGGAATCGTCTAGGCGAATGAATGAAATCGGTATACAAATCGTGCACCATACTAGTTTATAAGCTGTCGAAAACCAAAAAATGACCACTATGAAATAGTTCCACGTGTAGTATGCAGGTCAGAAAGGGTATCGCGTGGCATGAGCTCGTGTTGTGAGCTGACTGTCTTCTTTATAAAAGGAATGCAGACTTGGCTGTGCTCTCAGCATCATGTTGTTACCAGCCGTTATCACTCAGAATAATCCGCGGATTTCAGGATTCCCTTGTAATCCCTTGCGGATAAGAGAGGCTGGAAGCTAATACTGATAGCACGCTGCCTGGTCCCTACCGCGGCCAATCAGATCGCCAAGTAACGGCTGGCTTAACAAAGTTAATTTCCACATGCTGACCACACTTTGAAACGGATGTTGAAGACAGTAGGAGAAGGCAGAAAGATGGTAAGAAAGTGTTTTTCAAAGAACAAGTCCAATGGAGATCTATTTTGTAATCTGTTGCGTTTCCATGGCGACGAAGAGCATTAGTCTCCATATCACGTCCAGCTGTAAGCGGACGGAAGCTTGTGTTCGGACTCGGCTAACCTGAGCTACGCGCCTGCGGCTATGTTTCTGTAAGCCTAGGTCTGCGTGACGTGCCGTGTATCAGATAACGATACGTGATCTGTCGCACACGTGACGCATCAAAGACCACGACACCTGTAAAGTAAAATTGCCCGTCATCCATTCGCCAAAGGGAGATTAGATTTAGCCCAAGGCGACGGAGGAAACTTCGTGATGGCATAATCTGTCTTTGACGCTTGCGCAGAGAAGCATTTTCTATCGAAATCTCGGCGAAACATGTTCACCAGTCAGTCGTCAGTTAACATCGAATATTTTATCAATGCCTATATCACTGTTAATTTCAAACATACACGTCTTCCAGGCTTGTGTTGAGTAATTAGACGACATTCTAATTAGCAGCACTATAGATATAATAGTATGGGAGCATTTATTCCTGTAGAAGATGACCTAAATTTGAAGACGGCGACGTTAAATTTATTTTTTATTTATTTCATTCTATTGTTTAACGCCATACTCAAGAATTCTTCACGTATCCAAAGGAGGCCAGTTTTAAGGGCGGAAGAAACGGGGGTCCCCAAGGTAAAAGACATTGGGGTGTCGTGTGGGGTGTCTTCAGCATAGTGTTTCGATGAGGACACGTTAGACATAAGACGGCATTTTGTCGAGTCTACTACAAGGAGGCACTAACGGAAATACTAGCTTTAAAAATAACGTCAAACATCTATTGATAAATAAGCTACAAAACATGACAAATTCTGACCGGACGGTAGCCAGTGCAGTACTATCATATTGTGCTAACACAGGCTTAAAACTGAATGCAGCTGAGCTCAGCAAGCGATCTCAGAGGATCCGTTATGGCTTCGTCTATTGATTCCAGAGCCGATGTAAGTTGGCAGGATAATTCTAACTCAATCCGAGATGTAAAAGTTTATGAAGGAAGCGATGGGGAATTTTCCGTCAGGCTCTTTTTTTAGAGATATACAGACTTTTTTATAATTCACAAAATATCCCTGCCCAGAATTCTACCTTGGGATAAATATAGTCCATGCGTTTGACGAATTAGAAACTTGGAGTTTTCATCTCTCTCACCGTGTTGCCGTAACAACCCGCTTCCAGTTTGATGCCCCTCATATGGTTCTGGCTTTTAAAACCCTTTGACATCGCAGACAAAATGTGTTCTTAAAGAGCAAAAAATATTTCAAAATGGATGACGAGCATTTTAACAATCGATGGGATAGGCTGAGATATTACCTGTAGGCCCATAGCTCTTAAACATGACATTATGTGTTCTATAATCACGAATTTTTCACTTAGATGAGAATGACCATGCGATGGAAGAAACCGTCGCAAAGCAGTGAGAACCATATTAGAGAACTTAAAGCATAGAGAGTAAAAAAGAGCAGAAACGAGTCATAATTGGCAATTGGTCACGCGTAAGTAGTGAAATACAGACTCCTAATTGATGTCAGTTTACATAAGTTAGAGTTTTATCTTAACTCCTCGTGTAAATGCTTAAATAGCATCAATTTATTCCGGTGAAATCGTATGCTAAAGTTTGCCCTCTTCAACACTATCAAAGTTGGTAAATTCATGCAAGATATGAAGTGTTGCTGAACTTAATATTCATTTCTAAGGCTTAATGAATAAAAGTTATAGATCAAATGCTGCCAATTGCTGATTGTAAGCAAATTCATTATTAACAAAACAAAAAGCAAGACACCATAGATTGTGGCACATGTTTTTAGACACATTCATTTGAAGTATCGCAGGTGGATTAGAAGGAAAATTGACTTCTTTAAGGGTCTCATCGATTCTTGTTTGAGGTCTGACAGTTCACGAATTTGTCACACAGAAAAAATTCTGTCCGTCGAATTGTTCATTTCACGTCACCTCCATCAGTCACTTGCGCTCCACAGCTGTCGGTTTTCCCGCCGACTAGCGTCACGGAATTACCCGAGCGTAAACGAACATTCACACCGGATTTCCCGTTGGCCCAAGATGAGCGAAGCGAAAACGACAGGAGCTTGGGTTTGACGCGGGAGAGTACTGTGAAGGGGAATAATCGAAGATGGAGTTCTCCGTTCGAACCGTGTCCATTGTTCGGACGTTGTTGTCGTAGCCTTCGCCTTTGGTCAACAGAGAGTTCGTGGTATTGTGTCGAGCTTATATTTGCCTGATATCGACTAACACAAAATCGATTCGGAGTCATCGATTGACAGACCTAGCCAACGAAAACCGGGTTCAAATCACATTATCCTCTCATGCTAAATTGCCCACGCCGATCGCTATTGTTGACAGCCGCATATACCAAAGGAAAACTCGACTTTACAGTTACGTCTGTTCGTATTAGGGGATAGATCTTGCAGACGTGTGTCACAATCTACACAGGGTATAATGGAATAGTGGTAAAGCTTTGAATTTCCGGGAATCAAAGCCCTGAGACGATTTATTATGATGGCGAATTGTGAGGTTCTACACTGTAACAGGCTACATCAAAATCCTAACACAGATTGGCAAAACAAGATGCCTCGATTAAATCTTGTGTGAAAGCTGACCCGGCTGACTCCACCCGACTTTCGGTAAGGCCACGTGGACACATACACGCACATACACATTGGTGCCTTCAATTTCCCGATAAAACCCTCAAGATGGAATTGGAGGGAAAATTACCTCGGCTTGAAGGCATCTGGCCGAAATTAGAAGTTCGGAATTTGGGTCAACCCTGTCTGGTTATCACGAAATCCTTGGAGCTTTGGCAAATATATCCTCGAACCTCCGAATTCCCACCGAACCCTATTCTTTAGACAAGGCAAATAGCGATTTCTGACCAAAGCCAGAAACCTTGCAAATGACGTTAAGCCGTCGCCTTTAAGCTAGCGGGAACATTTAGGAGAAATACTGACTCGCGTCCCAGGAATCAAATTACCCGCATAACTGGAAAGGTGTATGTATTTACCGACGGGACATTGGTCTGTATCGCACAATAAAGAGGATATTCATTTTGGACTCCTTGCTTTGCGTAAATTAACTCACCTGTGAAGTGCTGTTCAAAAGGCTTACGCTAAGAACTTGCAAAGTACTCATTGATACCAGGCTACCATTTACATTCCCCATCAAAGCAAGTGAGATGTACTGCGACAACAATTCAGCGGGACAGCAACGAAGAAAATAGTCCTTGTTCTGCCCAAAACATATGAACACTTCACTTCGTCAACAATGTATTTGGATCAACTCATTTTAGACCGCTTTGCTTCAAAGTATTTTTGATTCTTTAATACACCCTCTTCTCTCCCAATCCATCTCCACTACCACAAACAAGGAAAATCTGCTCCCGTTTTGCATCGTCTTTTGCAAGATTTCCCCACCCGCATTGCTTGTGGGTACTTGGTAAGCGCTCGACAACGCTCCGTTTGAGGACTACTTGTTTTCCACCAATATGGTGTGGATATCTGTATGACACGTGCGATAGTTGGTAAGCAAGTTGTCAAAGGGTGGTGGTTTACACCGTGCAGACTTCCCTACTACTGCATAGAAGGTAAAACGAGAGCAGCGACGACAGCGTGACAATTGACAAACGGTCACACGTAACAGGTGAAATCCTTACATTAAAAAGACTTTGCAACTGTGATTCCATTGCATTGTTTTAATGTGACTGTAACTTAAATATAACGACAACATAGCATTTCGAGTAATTCTAGATTAGTGACGTCTAATAAATTGCCAGTAACATCACTGCATGTTGTTTTTACTTAATTCTGCTTAAGCTATTGTATTAGGGGGCGTGTAAATTGCTGCTATTTATGCATTTAAATGAACAGTTGAAATGAAACCTGGACAGGTAAATTGACAAGAGGCCGTATTTCACCTGTTACGTGTGATCATTTGCCAGCTATCGCACTGTCGTCGCTATTTAACTATATTTTATATAAATGCTTTCCTGTTCCATGGTATACTGTTCGTATAAGATACAGGCCTGTCATTATTTCGATGGCATTTGCTAAGAGAAACGAAATGGAGAAGCATAAAACCTTGAGCAAAAACCTTGCCAGCAGCATATACGATGGAAGTTGACGGTGCATGGAACATATCGCTGCCGGCATACATTGATTACAAGCTAAGACAATATCGCCAGCTGAACAAGCCTGGGTTATAAATTATTTCATCATCAAAGACAGGTAATTACGAGGTACCGTTAATGCGGCTCGTATGTCTTTTGTTTGGCATATTCAAGCTCTTTTCAGAACTCGCCATAACCCATACGATCTGTTGTTACAAATTATACCTGTGTTAAGGTGGAACAGAAGGTGTTCGGTGGACGAAAACAACACGAGCGTGTTGCTGGGTGTCAGTAATTTTACTCATGTGAACGTTCGATTTATTCATTATTTATTTGATTTTTTTCCCTTCAAATATTTCACTTTTATGACGGATGCCATGTTTATTGCTGAAGATCCCTCAGTTCTTTGTTAACCCCCATGTCAAATAAATAAATAAATACATACGAAAGTAAATTAGCCACTGTCCTTACACCTCCAGAATATTTCTAGCAAATATGGAACAATTTTCATTACTCCGAGTATATCAGAACGTGATATTAAAACAAGCTTGTATCACATTATACGTTTGACTGAGAATAAAACGAAAGCTTTACAGCCATAATGCTGGAAGCCGTCGTATAAGTGAAACATTCTGGAGTACGATTTAAAACGCGATGGAATAAATAAATGAAAGGTTTACACCAATGGCCTTGCTGTTGATATTTTTCCCCATAAAAAAGTCGACACATTGAAGAAGGTAACCAGTATTGGTTCTAGTACAAGGCTGACTTTAGCGTCAATACACTTAACACTGACTACAGTGAGAATTTAGATAAATTAAAACAAGGCAAAATGCCATTTTGTAGACGGATGAATGGAGTTCACAAATTCAAAAACTACATCAGCCCTTCATAGAAATGCTTGCGAGAGAGGCGAATTTCCTTTATATATATATATGCAAATAAATAGCACGCTATATCTATCAGGGAATTCAGGTAAAATCTAAACCCCGTAAAAAGACAAAAGTGAAAATTGTATTAAGTAAGTGGGGACCCGAAAGAATTGAGTTCACAGGAGATATTATTAAAAAGCTATTAGAACAAAACTCAATGTTACAGATGAGCGTAAAAAAGTGATTTTGGGCTTAAGAGACATCCGGGAGAAAACGAAAGACCGCATTGCCATGGACAGCAAGACTTCGCGTCCCGCAGGGACAAGCCGACGATTTCCCCCAATCAAACCGCATAATCAGTCCCGGTCTCACGAGATTTGGTGCAAGATCCCGGGCAATAAGGCTAAACTAATCGCCCTAACGATAGCATAAACGGTGCGAAGGCCCCAGGCTACTGACGCTTATCTCTCAATCATTTGGTGCGATATTAGTGGGGCTGCCAAAGACGGCTTCAGCTCCTGATATGACATGACAAATAGTGGACTAAACCTCTGCTGGCTGTTTCTCAGATAAGAAAATAGCGCTTCTAAAGATGGCGGTCAGAGCCGTCACGTTTTTCCTGTAATCCAAAAAGGCAATTCGTTTCGTATAAAAAAGGTCAAGAACGGACTGACCTATGTTTTCTTAAGTCAAGAAATTGTCAATAAAAACAAAATCACAATCACAGATTGTTCTGATTGGCTTGTTTATGGCCAGTTTACTTCTTTTTCGAATGCTTTTGTGTTCAGAATTTCTGCCTGTGTTCTGTTTACGCAGTTTGTACACCAAACTGAGAAAACCTATAGATATCAAACAGTCCGTGTAATCATGATCACGTCTAGCGGTAAACATTTGAGATTACTGAGCAATGGTGTAAAGCGCAACCTTATGTAGACATAAAAAGTTTATAGCTATGCAATCGTCTCAGACCTGGGTTCAAATCTATGTTAGGGCATGTACAATTTTTAACAATAACAACCTTCTTACGCCCTTCTTTGATGCACGATAAAAAGATTACACAAAGTAATGGGGAAAAGTGATGTTAGTTCAACTGTGCTATCTCTGGTGTTCGTAGCATAGCGTGACGGTGAGGCAGCACTATATAAACATATCAGCATTAGGATAGGTCCGATACAAGGAGATAAAAGTCACATATCAGCCAAATACTGATGACAGGGGCCTTAAACCAAAAGCATGCAAACAAAAAGAATGATTGTATGATTTTAGTCCGTTTCTTTAGGGAGTCGCCTGCATTGAGCTGTCTGTAAAATCAATCATACTCGCTACCTCAGTGTCACGTAACAAGCCAAGCTCTACACATTGATACGTTGGACGTATGTCATTACATAGGAAGTGCAGTTAGAAATACTTTTTATAATTCATAATGCTAAAGTCCATAAGCTTAGTTTCGACACCAAGAACTCATTGCCCTGGGTCACTTCATAATTATTCAAAAATCAGTGGTATGGTGGACAATGGGCGTGAAGAGCAATTTGTTTTACAATGGCTGCACCAACAAGCGGCTTGAACAAACTCTAAGCAGTAACACAGCCTACACTACTGTCTATGCGAATAACTACATATATACAATATGCGATGAAGTGAAATTCATTTCTTACGGATATTATTTTTAAAACGTGCGAACGATTTCATTGGCATTGTCAGAAGCAGGGTTTACGCTAAAGTTGACAGCAGTTTAGGTAGCTGACGTCACCCTCCTTCAAAGTATGTTGAACTCTGTCTAATACCCAGCATGTCACTTTTTAAAAATAATTATGACGTCACCAGAGGCAATTGCTTCTCTGCCGTCGAAACCGAGCCTATGGACTTTAACATTATGAATTAGAAAAAGTGTTCTAACTTTCTTTTCCCGGCAAGAAAATGAACTTCAAACACATCCTCGTGTGGAGTTTTTTGTTATTACGTGACAGCGACAAAAGGCAATTTTGGTAGCAAGAATGACTGATGTTACAGACAGCTGAATACAGACGACTCTCTAAAAGAAATAGGCTACAGGATGAAGGTACCGTGATAATATACATATCATGAGATTAAAGTATATATAATAGGCCATTGAAGATTGTAAACAACTGTATATCAAAACCAAAATGTTACAAACGTATTGATTTTGGAAAAAATCTCGCTAGAGAGGAAAATCCGAAGGCAAAGAACTAAACTATAAAGGAGTGTTTCAAATGAGGCATATGCGGAAATACATGCACCATTACAGTGCAGTGTTTCATTGATTATTCATTGAAAAACAAGTTTCATATCCATTATAATTTTAAACGAACTGATATTTATTTTCTGATGGAAGAACAAAAGCTGTCTGGAATATTATCGAACAGCCAATACAAATATGGAGGTTGCGTTATTACAGAGGCAGACCACACGATCCGAGGCTCGGGTTTGTGCCTAACTGTTCGATATGAAATAATGTGTTGTCTACGCCTCGTGAAATCCCAGGAGCAAGAGCGTCCCGTATAGTTTCGTGTCGCTCGGCAACGAATAAGACGTTCCTGTTGTCATGGTGACCAGGTAAGCTCTACGCGTAATCTGTAAATGCTGGACAAGGTAAGTAAGGTATAAGCTGGTTATGAGCTATTGAGTTACAGGGTTTCACAAAACCCCCGAGGCATTGAGATATTGTATCTCCGATTACATTATTAGTTGAACGCAAATGCACGCCCTGGGCATGCGCTGTATTATATAGGTATCATGTTCAAGTCAGGATACCACAGACAGTTGGTTTGGAAAACCTTGTGAAAACGTGCGTAATTAGAAATATATGAGAGATATGATATCATTACGAAAGTCATTTCTTATTCTGCGTATATTGATTTATAATACCCGTCATGCCTGATATCGGCGGACGCCGTCATATTGTGAACACGGACCTGACATCTTTATTACAAGTAGGTGTGTATATGTAGAAAATATAATCAATAGCTTTCCATTAATGGCCAATCTTTTTCTACCACAATACATACATTCTTTAGCTTTAAGAGTGTAAAATAGCTTAATATCGACACTCTGTTAAACTCCTTCGGCATTTTGCAATATCAGCCACATAGCTTCATTCAATAACAAGGGGATTTCGTTTATCAAGATTACCTTGAACAAAAGTCACAATTACATGTAATGTAATGAGAATCGTGTTTGTGCATACTTAAAACAAGAGCAAATGACCACCCATGGGCTACTCTAGACGCAATAGAAACAAAACTGATAGTTTATATTTCTCAACACTTGTATGATATATCTGTACAGCTCATATCGTATAATGCAGGAAATAAACAAGGTAAGGGAGAGATAGGCAGTGTTTGGTGATGTCAGCGGCCATGGGGGGTTTAGATCAACCGATTTAAAAAAACGTTAGAATGACCGTAGATTCCAGGCCCTGAGGCTTCTATATATTGCTCTGTCTGTCGGTCAGTTGATCTGTCTGTCGTCCGGTTAGGTTGTCTGTCTGTTTGTTGGTGGGTCGGTCAGTTGATCTGTCTGTCTGTCTGTCTGTCTGTTTCTCTGACGAAACTCTACGCGGTTGACATTTAGCAGATCACTGCAAATCTTTCATGCCGTAATTTCACGTTAAGAATTGTACATTTAAGCAATCGGGAAAAATGGCTGTAGCAAAAATTCTCCATTATCTCAGAAGCTGAACAAAGCTGCCAATTCCATCAGGGGTGCCACAAACAGCAGAAATGAGCTATTTATTACTAGGGTTGTGGTAAGACACTGTATTCTAAACATGGAATTCTGTCCAGGTGTTGTTATTTGTGTAATAAGAATACTGTATATCCTCTTTTTTGACAGTTTAATACACCCATTACTCTACTGAGATATTGTTTCTTCAATAACACACAAAAAACTGTTGTCCTGGATTTGAACTCTCAACCCGTCCCTTGAGATACATGTTTTACAGCTTTTACATGTATAGCAACCTTCTGTCATAAAGCAAACGCCCGTCTTGCGTCATCAACCTAACAATTACGGTCTAGTGAAAGATTGATTGCTGATAATACCGGGTAAGAAAAAACAATATCTGTCCAGCGACTATAGCCGTAAATTTCTGAGCCTTCATAGCGAGTGGAAAATAAAAAACTCTCTAAATGGTGAGGTGGAGTCTGTATTATATAACAAGTGCCGAGGATTACGTAAGATCTGACGTAAGATCAATCGAGGTTGGAGGGCAAAAAAGGGTGTCCTCGACGGATTCGCATGGAGCATAGAAAGGAGATAAAATAGAAAGAACGATTCGGGTGATATAACGAAATCCACTGCCAAAAAACCAGGCTGAGCATGTCACATTTTCCGTCGTAAGACGATAATAATGAGTTCATAATTTTTAATAAATCATTAATGTACTACAAAAGACATCAGCATAGAGAATAAAACTAGAGCGGCGACCACAGCATGATGGTTGACAATTGATCACATGTAACAGGTTAACTCAGTTAGCGCTAAGTGTAATTACTTGAATAGTAATAACGTGCATGCGCCCTAGCGCCATGCCTTCAGCAGAATTAAGTAAAAAAATTGCTAGATGACAGGCAAAAGGTGCCCGATGCGGGGCGCAGAGGATTGTCTGATTATTTATTTATTTGATTGGTGTTTTACACCGAACTCAAAAATATTTCACTTATACGACGGCGGCCAGCATTATGGTGGGAGGAAATAGCCTGGGAGAAACCCACGACCACCCGCAGGTTGCTGGAGGCTTCCACGTAGGGCGGGAGAGGAAGCCAGCATGAGGTGGACTTGAACTCACAGCGCTTAATTATTTAGGGTGTTATTCTGTGCAAATGCAAGCAAAGGTTTTCGTGAAGTAATATCCGATTAAATAATAAATAAAGCCGACTGAAACCTGACCTTCACACTATTTCAGAATATACCTAAAATTAACACCTTGTAAAAACTGGAAAATTATGAAGAATTACAGTAGTATGGTATAGTAGAGATGCATATAATTAAAAACTGTCACATTACAGTATACATCGAGTATAAAAGAAGTTTTTAGTCTTACAGCTTGAGCACTAAAAGCCATATTTGTGATTTGACTTAAGTAATTGTAGTTAATGAAGTGTATCAATAAAATGGTAAAATTTGAGTTTTTTCCGAGGGATTCATACACAATGATCTTTTTTCAATAGAATTAAAACACACAGCATAAAACGTAAAACTAGAGTAGCGCCACGACAGTAGCTGGAAAAGGGTCACACGTAACCGATAAAATACGGCCTGTTGTCAATTTACCACTGTTAGGACTTTTATTCTAACTATTCATGTAAATGTAGAAACAGCATCACATTACACGCCCCCTAGCATCATGGATTAAGCAGAACTAGGTAAAAAAATCTAACGTGATAACTTGAAAACCTGGGAATCGCTCGCATCAAAACGCCGCATAAAGAAAAACAAAATTGTTATCTATAAGTAATAGCTCGGGTTCCTGTTTTCATATATACCTAATCTTGGAAACACACACCCTACCTTGTTAACTGTGCAAAGCGCTAGACTCAATTGCGCCAAACTGCTTCGTGGGACACAATGGCTTATATGGCATTTGTCATCCATTTCACGTACATAGGACATTGCAACTTAACTGCTAGAACGTCGGTAATGTTGGGGTTGGCAATGGGGTTAATGTGGGTCGGGATTACATAGACAGCTTTCCTGGCTCATCTCTCTGACTGATGGTCGAATGTTCCACTTGGAGTTTCAGATCTGCATTACACCCCAATACACCGAGTATAAAAGACTTACAGCATGGAGAGTAAAACTAGAGCGGAGAGGACACTACGACAGCTGGCAAATGGTCAAACGTAATCGGTGAAGTGCGGCCTGTTTGTCGATTTACAACAGTTATGGTTTTTTTCTCGCTGTTCATGTAAATGCTGAGCTACTCGCAAATGGCGCGCCCACTTGCATCATGGCTTAAGTAGAATTAAAGAAGGGATTACATTGATCTCTGCTGCAATATATTAATCTCAGACGTCACCCAGTGTTAAATATATAAGTAACATACACCTATACTGATAAGGAACATCGTCTACGAAAAACAAATCGGTTTAAGCGGTGCAGTTTTGTGTCGTTTCTGTGTCTTATACTATGGGCCGTATCATACATTACGTATTAAGTAGTAAGATACCAAACGTTTCCTGTATCCTTTGATATTCAGATAGACTGTTAATGAAGGAAACATGTTGCTATTCCTTTGATATTCAGATAGACTGTTAATGAAGGAAACATGTTGCTAAATAAGACAACCTGTCAACAAGCTGAGGAGAGAGTTGCACGCCGTGATACATCAAAATAGACAGTTACCGTTGATCATAACTAGTGAAAAATAACACTTGAAGCAACATAAACCATAAGTAGTAAATTAAACCATAAGTAGTGAATTAATTTGTTCATTTCCACAGAAAGTCTGTTCTCTGTAGGAAAAACATGTATGCTATAACAGTAATTAACATCGAAATTTAGTTTTTATTCTATACAAACTGAATATCTTTTTTAGTGTAAAGAGCAATATAGCAGCCCTAAACCTAGAATTTCTCTCTATTATTGAGCGGACATAGATAGTAAACCCAGGGAAGTGACGCCATTGTGATAGCTGGAAAAAGGTCAATGGTAACCGGTGAAATATGGCGTATTGTCAATTTACCTCAGGTAGGGTTTTCTTCTATCTGTTCATGTAAATGCCTAAAGAGTGGTAAATTAACCGGCATCTCTACCGATTTCTTCGTTATTACCTGATAACACTACAAATGAACATACACTAATAATGAAGTAATGTTAATAATGAAGCCAAACACAAGTTGGTATAAGACTTGCATCATGGATGTGGTTACACGTTCTATACTTAACTTTGATACAAGGCCCCCTGGGCCTACTACACATGCAGAAACTATTATGAGGTCATATAAGATGTATTTTCTTATTACACTCTAAATCGACTGTGTACCACAGGTACAGGCAACTGTAGAAAAATTGACCATCTACACAGGCAACCTGTGTACTAGATGTGCACATTTTGTGTACTTAATAAAAAAAATGTTTTGGTTGCAACACTGTTGTGTTGCTATAGTACACAGACGTGTAGATGTTCAATTTTGTTACAGTTGTGTGTACCTGTTTTAGAGAGTACTGTATGGTTCTACTGTGAGATCACTCTGTACGCAGTAGTGAAGAGGAACTTTTTCACGTTTTCATGCATTTCATATAAGAACAAATCATGAAATTCCCATGGTACACATTACTATATTGTCATTTATGCGTTGATGACCTGTTAAACGAATTCCCAAGTAGAACCAACCACTTATAGAACATTTCACACATGGTACACATTGCTAATGAGGCATTACATAGTCCTACGTGTTGGTGGCATGATTAATGTACCACTGTGGAGGAATCGTGAGCAAGTAACCATGGCAATAGTTTAAATGTTTTAATATTCACAATCAATTTTTGCTACACCTTGTTGCACAAAACACAGCCCTGAAGTTTTGGCGAGGGAAAATTACGAAATAAAAAATGCGCGCAATGTAGGGTATCTTGACATGCGACAGACAGTGAACATTATAATGTTGTCAGCATGACGTCACGTGTGGCGCAACAAACGGCAAATTACACAACAGTTTGAAGACAGGTGACACGAGCTGGAGAGAGGATCCACGGCTTTTTTTTGCGTGAAGAAACCATGTCGATTCTGCACTGACACAGACAATAGCCCATGCATGAGAAAGGCTAAACACGTATAAATATACCTGTATACATATATAGCAACATACAGTATGTAGAGAGTCACGAAATACTACATATGCATAATTTTTTTGTCGATTTTACACTTATGACATCAAAATATGTCAACAATAGTCAACGCAAACATACACCTTTTAAATGACTTTTGTCAGGAATGTGTTACTGTCGTGTACTTAAAACAACAAAATTGAATCGTTATTAATCTGTCAAAGGAAATGCAGATGTATTAAATATGTCACACAGGAAAGTGTATACGAGCTGAACATTTTCAAGTTTGACCATTAGGTAAATCTCCAATACTTTCCAGTTGGTGTTCAATATTTAGGATATCGTCAACAGTTTTATGACCCGTTTCCCTACGTCCTCTTCTTCATTAGAACGCCTGGTGTAAAGTTATTGAAAACACGTGTAAAAATCACTAATTGCCATCCAAACTGAGCAATGTGAAAATTTGTCACTTCCTACGTAAGAAAGCTTCTCACAATCAAATGCATTTTCACGAGTTTTTATCCTATGTCATTGAGAACAAACTGTAGCCACTTGATGTTGAACATGGGAAGACGTCATTTTGATTTATTTTCATCATTGCTACTGAGGCGATAAACCACAATGATTTCAATTCATTCAAACGGTCTATCATTTTTCATCTATCAAGTTAAAATCCATGTACGTTTTTTATAGCTATCCAATGTAATTTATTCATTTATATATTTATATAGTTATATATTTATTTATTTATTTGATTGGAGTTCACGCCCTACTCAAGAAATTTTCACTTCTATGGCCGTCAGTATTATGGTGGAAGGAAATCGGGCAGATACCGGGTTGAACCTACCACCATCCGTAGGTTGCTGGCAGACTTTCTCACGTACTATAATGGAATTAAAACTGATTTAAAAAACCAGTTTTGGTTATCTGTAGCCAAATACAAAAGCAAACTAATAACAATGATCAATATTGAGATTGTTATGGCTAGTCTACAACTGCTCGTAGCCAGTGTTACTGATCCAGCTATCATAATTAATGATGAATCAGTCGTAATTACTGACGCTGCTATCGCTATTACTGATATAACTATCGTAATTAATGAAATAGCTTTCGTAATTATAGCAATCATAGCTATAGCAATTACATACCCACTTCTCACATTTACTGATATACCTATCGCAATTACCGAAACAGCTTTCGTAATTACTGAAACAGCTTTCGTAATTACTGATACATCTACACTATACTCATAAATTATAGTAATTACTGATACATCATTGGACTTTTTGACAGCCATTGCAACTGCATATAAATTTAGACCAACCGTAATTACACATACATGTACTGTAATTACAGATAGATACTATACTTACTGATATCGCCACTGCAATTACTGACACACCTACTGTAATTACTGACACACTTAATGCAAGTACAGCTACTGTAATTACTCATAAAGCTATTGGAATTCCTGGTAATGCTTTTGTAATTAATGGTACTGCAAATTTCGCTGTTATCGATGGCGTTGGCTATGTAAGCACGCGTTTTTAACTGCTGGCAATTAAGCAAACAAACGAGACGCCCACAAACTAAACAAACAAGGACAAAGTTGCAGAAAAAAAGATGTCACGCAAAAAGACAATGTGGCCTTGCGCTCAGCCATTTTCAAGTGAATAGCTCTCGCTTGCCGTTCACCATGAAGGGGATAGTACAACGACTGGTTGACCCGTATCAGTGTAATGGCTTGCGCGGGACGCCTTACTTGCCTTCGGTAAGGCGTCTCAGTGAAGCAACACTAGATAAAAGAGTGGTGGAAATCCGTCCTGCAACAAGAAGGCACATTACATGCACTCTAAGGACTCCTTCGTCGTCATATGGCTGTAAAATTGTTAAGTGCGACATTAAACCCCAAGCATTCACTCACTCACTCACTCATATGGCTGTAAAATTGTTAAGTCCGACATTAAACCCCAAGCATTCACTCACTCAAGTGAATAGCTCATGTTAGTATCTAAAAATTTGACCAACTGACCGTCCATTCGACCGACAGACAGACCAACATATAGAAATGCCTGTCGCAGCTAAAAACCCAAGAAATAACCCAGGTCCACCAACATCTGCTGCTATAATATATACGTGTGTATGCTTCTATGCAAACTAAAGACGCAAATAAGCAAGGCTGGGCTTTGCCACAACACAAAGGGACAGCAACCTCGCACTGAGGTCAACAAGTTTAACACAGACGAAATGCATCCACTCTGTCTGCCTATTCCTCTATCAAGAATGTATACCTATTCCACTGCCATAATTGTCTGCCTATACTTCTGACATCATTGTTTGCCAATCCTTTCCATAATTGTCTGCCGATCCCTTTCATAATTGTCTGCCAATCCCTTCCATAATTGTCTGCCTATTCCTCTGTCATGATTGTCTGCCTATTCCTCTGTCATGATTGTCTGCGTATCCCTCTGCCATAATTGTCTGCCTCCTCCTGTCATCATTGTCTGCCTACTCCGCTGCCACAAATGTCTGCATATTCTTATGTCATCATTGTTTCCCTATACCTCTGTCATGATTGTCTGCCTATACCTCTGTCATGATTGTCTGCCTATTCCTCTGCCATGATTGTCTGCCTATTCTTCTGTCAGTACTGGTCCTTATTATACTGTTAACCCTGCCAGCTTACTTTGTCAACGTTAACGGCCATATTTTCTAGGTGCATTGACTGCAATTGACTGCATAGGCAATGACTTCTTGGAGTCGAAACTGAGCTTATGCAGTTTAACATTATGAATTAGAAAAAGTGTTCTAATTTGACTTTATTTGCAAGAATATGGACTTACAACACATCTATATGTAAAGCTTTTGGCAACACTTACTAAAGGCAATACAGCTGAATATAGGCGACTCTCTAAAGGAAATAAACTATTGTTTTAAACGTGATGCATCTTTCAAAAAATGCACAGTGCACAGGTAATAATACAAATTAAGAAAAAACGAAACAAACACCACACATTCTCCAAGAGGAAGTTCGTGAGGAAAAGTCGGGAAATTCCACCATTGAGTGAATAACGGGTTTAATGTAGCACAGCAGCTGTACAGCTTACAGCAGAGAGAGAGGGGAGTTGACTGAGGGATGAATGTTTCATACTAATGGTTGCCCAGGGCAGAACATGTTTCCACTTTAGCATTTTAATGACTTTGGACGTATAGTATATACATGCCTTACACCAGCAGGTACATGGACATATAGGTCAGTATCTATAACCCAGATGAACGAATCTGAAATTATGTTTCGAGTATTGTTTTTGTCTTTGTTTAACTGACATACAAAAGCTCGCAACTAAATATTGTTATTTATATCCATGGCCTGTTCAAAAGCTGATCACGTACATTTTGGCAAAGACTGCGCGTAACTAAAACCCTGGTGAATTGCACACCCTGTCCGAAAGCACATACTCCCACCATACAGCTGGTCGCCGTCGTATAAGTAAAATATTCTTGAGTACGGCGTAAAACACCGTAAAAATACAAAAAAAATCAAAAGCTCATAATACATGCAAATGGACTCAGACAGAAAATAGCAAGCTAACCGAAAGGATGATTACTTAAGCTTTGCATATCCGCGCTTTGATGCAAAGTTTGTGCTTCATTAAAATGAGTAAATAACGTGGCTTTAATTCAATGTTCCCAGTGTAAGATTCGGTATATGAATTAGCTCTTTGATTTAAGCATTGATTATTTACTAACATACTTGAGAACCGGTACGGTGTTAATTTTAACACCAACCAAACAAATAAGTACAAGTATATATGAAGTGCTGCTTTCGTCTGACATTCTTTGAGCAGGATTTTTCGTGGTTTGGACATTTATATTGATGAATTTGTGTCTCCTTTTTTATATCGGCGAAGGGTTTCCAGTGCGTTATCTAAACATAACGCCGAACGGTAATACATTTCTATTTGCGTATGCCATTAATATCGGTGTAAATATACTTTGCGTTTCTACAAATTGAAAATACTTATAACGATGCTAACAAACATGTACATTAGTTGCTTAGCGACTTAGCAATGCAAACGGACGGCACTTTGGTTATCTGGACACACTAAAGAAGAACAATAAATAGCTTCAAACGCAAGCTACCGACCGTTTATCTTTTCTGGTTAACCGATTTTGTAGACAGGCAAATGAACCTGGTTAACCGAAAAATTGTTGAGATTTGTCAATATTTCCATGTACTTAACATGTGCCGTTATAAAAAGCACAAAACGTGTTTACATCTTTTTACTCAAAATAAATTATTACTGAAATAATGTTCTCAAAAATTCCTTCCTTCTGGTGAACATCAAGAAAGAAAGGTGGTGTGTCGTCAGTTCCTAGATACCGTCAATATGGCTTATAAAACGGTGTAAATTAAAATATTTGAATGTCTACTAACACTTTTCAAAAAAAGTCAGACCTATTTTTAGAAACAATACAGTGGTTCACCAGAATCTGGACAAAAGAAATGTATCAGCCTTCTAATATTTTAATCCTTTCTAAAACGATGGCAGCTTGCAGATTGTATGCCTGGGGTAAAATGGAATGAACGAAACACCGTAACATGTTTCCCTGAATATCACTACCGGGTGGCTGATTGAGGCCTTGTATGATGTTTATAAATGCTTAGAGTAAAAGAAAGCTAAAATATGACATAAAGTCCATCATGAAGACAACGGAAACCTATGCGTAAAAATATTTTCATTTATTTTTTTAAATTTTTTTTTGAACAGTGTTAGTAGACATTCAAATATTTGAAATCTCTGGTGGGTTTTATCAGCCATGTTGACGATATCTAGGAACTGACCACAAATCACCTTTTGAGAACATTATTTCAGTAATCATTTATTTTGAGTAAAAACATGTATTCCCACATTCAGTGTCGTGATTGAAGTTGAACAAACTTTCTGTGACGTCATAATTCCGAATCTCTGATAGTATGGTCTGTTAAGTCCACCTTAGAATTCAAACGTTTGAACGCCTTTAACTCTCTTCACAAAAATCTAAAAAAAATAAAATAAATGAAAGTATATTTGTACCTAATTACAAATGGTCTATTTAGTGATGCCTACTTCTATTTTTAGAGGTCTTTTCCTTTTAAATATTTTGGGTATCGTATATCATATATGAGGAAAGGACGTTACACATGAGGTCATGATCATTGAGAACAAAAGAATGTAGATGTCTTTACAAAGGCATGATGTTTCTTTAATGGTACTGATGTGCTGATCAATAACTTAAATATTAAAGATGGTAACTCACCATGATTGGAATGGAAAATGTAACGTTATTACATGATGAATATATAACTTCGGTTGAAAATATATTGTGTTCTTTAAGTGAAGTGAAGTATACTCAATATGTAAACAAACGAACACAGTAGGTGCATAGATTGCCTCTGGCAGTGTATAGGTATAAATGTAGTACTTTACCTATATGGAAACACGATAACATCAACGGTATAAATGTAGCATATTTCTGATGAGGAGATCTGATAGAATCAAAACAGTAAAACTTGTAAACTAATAGGTACAAATGTCGTATTAACATTTTGTTGATGTGGAGATATGATAGAATAAAAAAAAAGAATGAGGCTTTACATATATAGGTCAACTGAAGGACAGTGTTTGTCAGAAATGTTGTTGTTGCAGCGTATTGCTTAAATGATTCCCGCGTGTGATAAGTAGTCCCTAGGTAGCCATTAGCTCTGATGCCATCTCAACACAGCAAGGTTTAGCGTGCTACCACCTACGTACGCCACAGCAGTAACGCAACACACAGCGGTATCACTGCAGCGCCAGTCTTCGTCGACACAATAACACGTGCTTCTTTCCAATCCATTAATGAATAGGCTTTGGTGTTACTAACGAACGCCGGGTCTGCTTGAGCGATTAGCACATACCAAACGCTGTATCGACGACAGCAGGCAGTGTTTGCCAATGCATGAGAGCTCTGACATATTAAAATCAGATACCAAAACAAGAGCAATCTCGTCTTGAGGGCTTCAACCTGGAGCCGATCGAGTGGAGGCCTATATAACACACTACATTACATTGGGTAAACAGAAGCACACTCTACAGCACTAGGTCGAGGCATGTTTTGAAATTCATTATTAACACACATAGAGGCCGGGATATTGGGCTTGGGTTGTGGGGGTTAGGGGTTGGGGGGTATAGGATGAGGGTACGGATAAGGGTGAGGGAATAAAGGTCTACAGCCACATCACACACGTACATGTCCACGACAAAATCCACCTACCTCATTTGAATATCGTGTAGTACAGAGTGTGATCTGGGCCTTCGTGCTAAACTCATCGAGTAGGAACCAAAACCGGAAAAAAAACACTCCTCACGGTTTTGCCACTCGATCTTGTCTGTTTTCTGTGAACGTGAGTTCAGTGATTGCCTGAGTTAAAGTGCTGGTAGCTGCCGCTGTTGTTGGCGTGATTCGGCCACAGGTCCGCTGCGCATTGAACAGACATCCATTCTGAGATGTCGTCTGCTCCTTTGAAATTCGAAGACAACCGGGTGGGTTCGCGTTCCTCGACGACTCGGAGGGTTACTGGGTAGCTCCGTGGCGTGGCAGGAGGGCGTCTCACCCACAAACCGATGCGGCAATTCCTCGTTAGCGCACGTAAACTGAAGTTCCTATATAAAAATGGTGGTTGTCTGTCGGTAGCGATGCAATAGTGGCTTTCGTTTGTCCACAATAAAGCCCTTTATCGAATCCGGGAGACTGAGTGTACGGACAGCCCTGTGCAAGGGGCTTGGAGGGGGAAATCACGGACGAGTGTTTTGTTCGATAAGTGTTCCTGTTCAAGGCAAATGCATGGCAGGTTGGCCGGCGACTCGTGCTGTGGTGATCTACAGTACCGCACTCTGTTCAACTGTCATTCCTCAACGTGAGTGTGTGAACGAAGTGGTGCAGTGTAACCCGCCGCTTCTTATGCTCGTCTATAGGGAATACCCACGCGTAAACCGTCGTGTCGTCTGCCTCTTCCAGTCTCAGACGATTAGTGGAGATAATTCCACAGTGCCATTCGAGTGTCCTCGCTAAAGGACCCAGTCAACCTCTGTCCAGTTCACGGCGTGTCACGGTATATTCCTGTAACCCTAACCGCTGTGAAGCCACTGTATCTTCTTTACATAGGCACCGCACACAATCAGCTGATAGCCCGAGCTTAACGGAGGTACCGTCAGGAGAGAATTCACTTAGCGTTAGACCTCACACTAATCCTGGGTAAGCGGTCCTTGCGGTACATTCCACGAAAACCTTTGACAGATTCAGGTGTCCTAAAGAAAACAAGCACAGGCGAGAAAGAAAAAAAAATTGGATGCCGTCGTCGGGTTTTCACGCCAATAACAGCTGAAGTCCGTATACATTCAAGTTTCGCGAGCCGTAGGATCTATAGGTTTTCATCGACCGATCCTACAGGCTATCTTGAGACGAGAATTCTAAATCCTCCCACCATGCCATAGATTTTTTTCCAGATCGCCGCAGCGTCCCCACAGTAGATAACGCACGTGGATGTGGCTTATAGCAGATACAGCCCCAGTCCCCAGCAAAGGTAAAACCATACACATAGAACGTTCAGTGAACCGTGCGTCCGCCAATCTACAGCACTTTAAGTAGTACACGGCGTACTGGATGCAATCTCAAAGCTATCGCAATGAAAAGGTAAAACCGTGTTATGGCGATCAGGTAAAATACACAAGGGATGCAGTTATGTATGAACTGAACTCTAGAATGGCATGTATGTGGTTTTAGCGAGCTGCTAACACTATTGCTCTTGGTGATCGTAAAAAACACAAAAAAGAACAAAAAATACAACCCATTTAGTAAATAAACCCAAAGCCATACACTCGAAAAATTAAATGGTGAAGTAAAAACTGCTAAAAGGAGATTTTTTTTGTTTTTGTATTTTTGGCCAAGTTCTGCTCTGATATTTCAAACACTTAAATACGCATGAGTTTAAAGCCAGGCGCACACGAGAGCCATTTGCTAAGCAAAAACTCCTTCGTGGCACTTGCGTTAAGCAAGTAACTCTTGTCTGCGGTGAAGTTTTCTCTAAGTTTGTTTCCTTTTGTATATATATATATATATATATATATATATATATATATATATATATATATATATATATATATATATATATATATATATATATATATATATATACATAGAAATCGACTTATAAGCTTGGTGCAGAAGAATTATGATCATTTATGACTCCTGGTGTGGAACGGAAGTGCTGAAGTAAACTGAAGGTAAATAAATATTAAATAAATTCTCAAAATGGAAATGTTACCATCTTCACACAGTTGTAAAGATGTAAGATGACGGTGGTAGATCGGGGTTTGTGTATTCTATGTCGACGAAAACCATAAACAACCCTGTATCAATAATAAACTGAGATCAATGAAATATTGTCAAGTTTTCGTTTGTGCGTCGAATAGATTAGCTTTTGTGTGAGCCATTTTTTTTGTTTGAATTGTTTACATAAAACAATAAGATTTAAAGATATTTACTTATTCGATTTTTGGGTATTTACTTCATGTTCTGATTTCTGATTTTATTCACCACCATTAAGGTAAACATCATTCAATATTCGATAGCAATGGGGCAGGAAATTAAGCTCCATAAGGCTCCAGTTATCACAGATATTATGTACTAGGAATTATTTGATCAATTATGGTATATACATGGTGAAATATATAATAAAGCGCTTTATAACGCTTAGTTTTGTTAACCTTGTACCTACCCTGTGAAGTGAATGGACTTAGGCATGTGTCACATGTGTCATGTGTACAGAGATATTAGTTGTTTTCGAACGTTACTTTCTTTCAACAGAACACATTTGGACAGTTTCGATATAAAAATACCTGAAAGGATTGTGCTAAGGCGACCAGAAGGAACAACGTTCTGTGTTCTCCGAGAATGTCTTGTGTTAAAGATCTAAATTTAACCGATTGTTAATGTCAAGGTCGTACCTTGAACTCTCAGAGAAGAAAAGAGATTGTGAGGAATATTTGGAAAATCTACCATACACCTGTCAACAATTTGGAACTGAAAGATCACCGTCTACGAAGCAAAAACAGAAATAGGGTATAACTAAATTAGTTGTAGTGAAGCTGCAAATTGCAAGTTACGACGCGTCAAGTCTATCTGCCAACTCAACAAACGTGCTCTGGTCGCGATGATGACTGGTAATGTAAAGCGTGTATCGGAGTTGAATTCACTGTGCTGAAATCTAGCGCTAAAGCCTTATGACAAGATGCCTTCATTAACAAGCTAGTGAGCGGTGCCATAGAGGGGGTGGGGATGGGGGGAGGCAGGTTATAGCCTTGTTAATGAGCGCTTTCAAACTTATCCATTTTCAACTCATTAATAGGATTTGTTTCTGGAGAAGGATTGTGTGCGTTAATGGCTGTACGAATCTAGGCCTCAAAACAGACATTCATGTACCAAAATGTTCCCAGAACAAAGCTCACCACCAATCACCATGGAACTAAGAAAGTGTATAAATTATTAAAATGTAAAGAGAAGCAGTTAGCAGTTTTCATGATGATGATGGAAAGACAGCAAGGAAATGAACTAAATGAGTGCCCAGATATTGTATAACAGTTTCTGTTGTCAATAATCAAAATTCTTTGATTCTTTGAAACAAAAAGTTTCAGGACACCTGGCCCGCTCTTTTTAACCAATATACATACATGTAATTGTAGCTGGAATCTTACTTTCTTGTCTTCACATGGTGAGTCCATATAATGAACAACATAATAAAAAAGGTTACCTTTCTAATAAACTGGGAGAAAAAAACTAAAAGTCCTAAAAACTAGAAGTATTAGCGTATGTGTCTCATTTGCGCTTTGATTGCAACTGGTCATATATTGCAACGTGACGATCTAATTTAATACCTGGACTGGTTCATTGGACACCTGTACCATACATCAGCTCACGTTTGCTTTCTCTCTGGTCGTACGTGGGAAGGTCTGCAGATTCTGTTGGGTTTCCTCCCAACATAAAGAACGCCGTTGTATAAGTGAAATATTATTGCGTACGGCGCGTAAAACACCAATCAAGTAAATAAATAAATACACCATACCTCAGAGTAACAAAATACTCTGGAAAAGTGCGATGATGAAAGCGATAGGAACGATAAAAGCAACAAGGTTAGTGTGTCTTTTAATTACCACTAAATTGGAATAAAAATTCATTTTTGAGATTTGACGAGAAAACAATAATAAAAAAACAGTACCGCATGTGAGGAAAAAAGGCACAGAAATAAGTTTCTAAAAATAGCATGCGTGAACCAATGACGCACATCTTTCTTCATATCTTTTCTTCAGAAAGTAATAGCGTTTTATAACAATGCATAAAAAACAGGAATGGTGCAATGTTTTACGTTTGTCACGTTTTTCTATTTGCAGAGATTTTGCTCCATTGTGGAAACACTGAATCTCATGCTCACATGTGGACCACCATAATTAGAATGACATAAACGAGTGCACTAAATCTCACATGGCCAATACACCGTAACAAAAAGAACCATTTGACAAAGTGTTCTAAATTTTCTCACGACTGATGTTTTAAAAAACAGAACTAGCGAATCACAGAACAATAAAATCTCCGAGAGTAAGGATTTTCGTTGGGCAATCCATTGTACGGCCGCTGTTCGCGAGGATTGAGCGGCCCCAATAGCTCAGTTGGTAGAGCGTCCGCTTCAGGAGCGGTAGATCCAGAGTCAGCCCTGGGTCGGGTCACACCTAAGACCTTAAAAGAGAAAGTTGTTACTTCCTCGCTTGGCGTTCAGCATGAAGGGGATAGTGCAATGACTGGTTGACCCATATCACTACAATGGCTCGGGCAGGGCGGTTTACATGTCTTCGGTAAGTCGTCTCAGTGAAGCAGCACTAGATAAAAGAGCGGGGGAAGTCCGCCCTGCAACAAGGAGGCACACTCTACATGCACTCTAAGGAGCCCTTCGTCGTCATATGACTGAAAAATTGTTTAGCACGACGTTAAACCTCAAGCACTCCAAGACTCACTCACTCAGACTGGCTCTGCCATCTAAAACGTTGCTCTCGTCACAACCGACCGACCTTCGGCCAAAGATGTCGCGTGCCAGAAACCAATTTCGGCATGTTCCGTAGTGGCTTTAAGTCTGGAGGTTTGTCAGGTATCTGGAGAGGGGCTGTCAATGCTCAAGTCACTCGGCACGCCGTCAAGGCGTAAATCAAACGAATAAATGTTGCAGTGTATTTTTCAGTATCACATATTATGTAATATGAGTAAAATTTGCTGTACATTTGTTTGTAAACATTCATACGCTTCACAAGATGTTCATTCTTTTCTGCGTATATGGTATATAGCTAACATCGTATTTTCCAGTTATACGATGTTTTATGAAATACTTATATTGATAGGTATTCTTTTTCCATATAATATTTTGTATACATAGCCTAAATTGTTTGCTTTGAACATATGCATAGGCCACCTTTGACACGCCCACTTTTGTATATGTGTTCAACATAAGAGCACAGCCTATGTAAACAGTTAGAATAAAGCCCTAACCCAGGTAAACTGACAGGGTTACACGGGTTCCGTGTGACCATTTGCCAAAAATCACACTGTCTTCGCTTCTCTGGCTTTGTTTTGTATGCTATTGTCCTTTGTATGTATGTATGCTTGGGGTTTTACGGCATACGTCGAATAAAGCCCTAACCGAGGTAAACTGACGCGGTTACATTGGTTCTGTGTGACCAATTGCCAAAAATCACACTGTCTTCGCTTCTCTGGCTTTGCTTTGTATGCTATTGTCCTTTGTATGTATGTATGCTTGGGGGTTTACGTCATACTTAACATTTTTTTCTCATAGGAGAACGAGAAGTCATTAGGTGCGTGTACATATACTGTGTCTTCTTGTGGCAGGGCGAATCCATGCTGCCAAAACTGCGGCCGCCATTGAATTATCATGCCCAACACACCGAACATGACATCCCACCCAGTCACATTATACTGACACCGGGTCAACCAGTCGTTATTCCTTGCTGTGACCTCTCAGTGCTGAGCGCCAAGTACCGTTTTCAAAGTATTTGGTTTGGTATGACCCGGCCTGGATTTGATCCTGGATCTACCTGCTATGCGGTCTGACAATAAGGCCACCGAAGGGAACTTGACCGGCCCCGATATCAAAGTTGGTAGAGCGTCTGTTTCGGGGGCGATAGATTCAGGTTCTATGCTGGGTCGTGTCACACCAAAGACTTTAAAAAGAGGAAGTTTTAAATTAACTTGGCGTTAATTAAGGGGATAGTGCAACGGCTGATTGACCCGTGTCAGTATAGTGGCTCTGGCGGGGTGGCTTAATTGCCTTCGGTAAGTCGTCTAAGTGAAGCAGCACTAGATAAAAGAGCAGTGGAAATCCGTCCTGCAACAAGGAGGCACATTACATACACTCCAGGGACTCCTTCGTCGTCATTTGACTGAAAAACTGTTAAGAGTGACGTTAAACCCAAAGCACTCAGCGTAGGGGACTTTCGAGCTTTGTATTCAAGAATCAACCTCGATAGACCCCGTTGAACAAGGCATGCTTGGTTCCGTGTGTCTACCAAACGTATCCACTCTATTTTTGGGTTTGTCTTGGAGTCTGTTTTTTAAATAAATAAACCATAGTCTCATTCAGCACGATATATATTCTTTTCTTCTTCTGAAACATCTATTATTCAGAATCCTTCGAAAATTCATGAGTTGTGAAGAGCACGTTGTCATACATCGTCGCTCCTTCGAAATGTGATATCATGTTCTAAAATCGATAACAAGGCGAATTTGCTTGATCTGAAAGGGGCAGCTGACTCAGCTGATTCCTTCATTGCTGGATAATGAGGATCTCGACGTAAATGTATATGTGTACATATAACTCACCTGTCCTCTTGTCTTTTGGTGCATAATACATTTTATAACGCAACAGACAAAATTCGTCCATTTTCATCGGACAACAGCAGTCACGTGAGGGATGGGCATATCCCCGTATCCTTCAGCTTATGCCATGACTTGATTATCTCCCTTCTTTCTCGGATGTGAAAACGGTGGAGTGGCAGTCAAGATTCACAGATACATCTGTGCGCAATTTGATAGGTCCTTTGTGTACAGATATGCATAGAATACCGGGGTAAGGCAACCGATCTTCAAGGGACGTTAGAATGTGCTAACGGCTACACGATTGTCGCCAACCCCTTATTCTCACAACAAGCAAGAAAAGTGGAACAAGTGAAGCATAATAACAGAAAATACGGGCGCTTCTCTGGTCTGTGCACAGCACACTGGGAGGAACCAAATACTTGTTTACTCTGGTTCAGTGAGGCAGCATTGGCAATGCAAACAAACAATGTGGTGTGACGTTTCTGATAATTTCAGTTGAAATAATGATGGCTCTTTCTGGACCTTGACCAATGACGACGCGTGTTCGAATCCAGCTTTGGCTGGTGCCCCTACGGATTAAAGTAAGGCGATTTGTCGGGTACTTTGTAAAGGGCTGTACTCTGTCCTGGGCACTCCGGTAGCCTCCACTGATAATCATGATCATCGTCATCTAAGTCCAAAAAGTCTTGATTACGGCAGTAAACACCAATAAAATAAATAAATAAATTGAGATGGCAGCCTAAATATACTTTGGAGTAGAGCTAAGAATTCGTAAGTCATTAACATTCAGACTATGAGTTCAGCATTGAATCCAGATCAATCGTTCTATCAATGGATCATATCATGAAAAAGCTGTTCATACTGTGAGTTCAGCATTGAATCCAGATCAATCGTTCTATCAACCGATCATATCATGAAAAAGCTGTTCATACTGTGAGTTCAGCATTGAATCCAGATCAATCGTTCTATCAACGGATCATATCATGAAAAAGCTGTTCACACTATAAGTTCAGCATTGAATCCAGATCAATCGTTCGATCAATGGATCATATCATGAAAAAGCTGTTCACACTGTGAGTTCAGCATTGAATCCAGATCAATCGTTCTATCAACGGATCATATCATGAAAAAGCTGTTCACACTGTGAGTTCAGCATTGAATCCAGATCAATCGTTCGATCAATGGATCATATCATGAAAAAGGTGCTCACATTGTGAGCTCAGAATTAAATCAAGACCAATCATTCGATCAATGGATCATATCATGAAAATGTTGAGGACAAATTGGCCCATTAATATAATACAGTCGTCATCAGACAAAGAAACACGTAATGTGTTGCATCGCTCGTAAATCAAGTCTCTATCTCAGTACTTTTGATCTTGGCGTAGACTTTTGGATATACGGAAATAGACTGGATAACGTCCTTTTATGCCAATCCGGCATGGCACCTTGACCCGGCTAACAAGCACCCGCAGTCCGTCGACGCAGACAATTCAAAATGCAATCATCGTTTTCCACACTGTTTCGGTCAAATCACGACTTATTCGATTTGGGAGTAATAGACAGAATGGGAGTCCAGCATTGCCATGAAATTCTTACGTGCCCTTATTTCCGAAAATTAATTTCCTCGAAAACTGACGGAAAGTATGCATACAGAGGGGCTATTAAGATATACTAAATATGTTTCAAAATAATTGTTGACACAGCTTTTTTTATTGCCCTTGAAAGCATAGTCCTTGTTTTCGGGAATTCATGGGCAGGTGCAATTTTTGCCGGGGATATGTGAAAGTAGGCCTCTAACGGGATCTGGTGAATGAAAATTTTCCACTAAATTGCATTGAAATGTACTCTCATACGGTTAAATTAATAAATCAATTCAAGAGTTTTTTTCATATCACATTGTACAATGCAAAACAGCTGCGAACAACGATAACTTCTTTTAAATTTCGTGTTCAGGAAGAAATAAGTGGGTGTTTTTGCTTGCCCATGGGTACAACATTCATGCAATACTATGTTGCAGAGATGCGGAGACAAATGAAAAATATCATATTTTTTTTATTCTCTTAATCATATCCTAATTAACTTTGAACAGGGTTTGTCTAGAAAGTTTACAAATGACGCCTGTCGGAAATTCAATTTGTCCAATTCTGTTCTGTCTTCATTTAAATCACCTCCATACTGTACTCGTTCGCTTAAGGATATCTGCAGAGGTCGAATTTTTACTCCGAGGCTTTTGCGGATAATATCTTAAATAAAGTCATTGGCCGGAAGCATGCTGGCAGCTAAAATATTGGCAAATATCTTGAACTTTCGGTCACAGCGAAATCGATTTCTGAGCTTCTTGCGCTGTAACAGGAATTGTTTGCGTCATACTTTTTTATCCAGGGTGGGCTACCAGTGTGTTATCTTTCCATCAAAATGTGAAACCTACCGCTGGCAAGTGTCCAATAACATAACACATCGCTATAATATTATCCTGTTCTGTGGCACGATGAGCTATTTTGATAGCGGTCATTTTTGTTACAGCGCGCAACTATATTACGTCATTTACAGTGAAACAAAAAATAACGGGTGTCATAAGATGCTAAAAATAAATCAGTTTTGACACGTTTGGATCGTTTGAGATAAAAAGGCTGCTCAGTAGAGGACCAGACCTATAGCACGTCTTGTCTTTAGCACAAGCGCGGGTAAGTTAATTGCACACGCAGGACTTGGGGAATAGCTTTAGCGTCTTGACATTATGTACTATTCTGAGGGTCTCTTGGTGGAGATGGTTAGCATTAACCCAGGAGTACCTCACCACTGAGGTCGCTGTGAATTCAACTCCAATTCATGCTGGCTTCCCCTTCGGCCGTACATGGGAAGATCTTCCCGCAACTTGCATTTGTTTGTGTCCGGTTTCCTCTCACTGCAATGCTGGCCGTCGTCGTATAAGTGAAACATTCTTGAGTACGACCTAAAACTCCAATCAAATGTACCATAATTGCTTGTACCAAAATGGTTATGCCTTACTGCGTGCTCACCGACCATCATTTGGTGTTACTTGTACAAGAGTCAATATCTGTTATTCTTGTGTACGAAGAGCGATGTGCTCTTCCATCTTGTTATTGTGTTGCTTGTACAAATGTAGTCGTGTGTTAGTACAAGTAGCAATATCACTAAGTATGTAGAGCTTGGTACATCAAATGCATAGAAATGGATTTCGGCAGATAGCGATCATCACGTGGTGCCCTGAGAAGAAAAGAAAACTCCTACATCAGTTATAGTGTAAATCAAAGCCCATTGCTTGCAACAAGAAGATTTATATTTTAAAAAGGAACAAAAGGGTTTTAAACACAAGAAAACACGGTTTGGCGTAGCCATATTGCGAGTTTATAATGAGACCTGTTCTCCTTTAGCCAATGAGAAAGCAGAATATCAGAAAATCCCCTCATGTCAGTCCCTGACATGCGGCAACAGGCACGGAGAACCGAGTGAATACACCAGCCATTGAAGGCAATATTACCTTAAGACACTGAAGAGCTCAGGTTGCAACTAGACGAACATGACTACCCTAAGTACTTGTATCTCTGCTGTGTTAAAGAAGAGCCCCACGAATTTTATTTTAAATGTTCCATAGACACAATATTTATGCAATGGTAGTCTGTGACTGCATTAATTATTTTTGCACAAAAAAAGGAGAAAGACATGTATGCAAAAGCCCAGCAAAGCATCAGTAAACCCACGCTTTTCCAGAAGCCATCGTATGGCTTAGTATATAATTACCCCAGGAGCCCGTCGTGTGCGCCTCTTCATTATCAGTCGGAAAATCATATATGTAAAACAGTTTTACAGCAAATATTTTTAAAGATAACAGAGTTGTACTAGATCCTTGAAAAGCATGCACAACTTGCGACTGGACGATACGATGACCGATTTTCGCTCACATACCGGCAACCACTACGACCACCACCACCACTGCCACCACCACTGCCACCACCACGGCCACCACCACGGCCACCACCACGGCCACCACCACGGCCACCAACTCTATGACGACCACCACCACTAATTCGACCACCACCACCACTGCCACCACCACCACCACCACCACCAGTGCCACCCCCACTACCACCCCCTCTACGACGACGACCAGCACCACTAATTCGACCACCACTGCCACCACCACTAAGATCACCACTACCACTGCCACTACCACCACTGCCACAATCACATCGAGCACCACCAACACTACCACCAACACTACCACCACAACTAACACCACCACCAACACTAACACCACCACCAACACTACCACCACCAGGTTGGCCAGCAACCTGCGGATGGTCGTGGGTTTCCCCAGGGTGCTGCCCGCTTCCCTCCCAGCATAATGCTGGCCGCCGTCGTATAAGTGAAATATTCGTGAGTACGGCGTAAAATACCAATCAAATAAATAAATAAATACTACCACCACTACGACGACCACCACCACTGTCACCACCACTACTACCACCACCACCACTGCCACCATTAATACGACCACAACCATCACTACAACCACCACCGCCACCACTACCACCACTACCACCACTACCACCACTACTACTACCACCACCACCTCCACCACCACCACCGCCACCATTAATACGACCCCCACCACCACCACTACCACCACCACCACCACCACCACTACCACCACCACCACCACCACCACCACCATCATTAATACGACCATCACCACCACCACTACCACCACCACCAATACCACCACCACCACTACGACGACGACCACCACCACTACGACTACACCACCACTACGACCACCACCACCACTACTACCAGCACTACGACCACCACCACCAATACCACCACCTATACCACCACCACCAACAATGCCACCATCACTACGACGACAACCACCACTATGATCACCACCAACACTACCACCACCAACACTACCACCACTGCCACCAACACTACCACCACCATTACCACCACCAATACCACCACCATATCTACGAACACCACCACCTACACTACCACCACCACCACTGCCACCACCACTACGACCACCACCAGTACTACCACCATCACCACTACCACCACTACAACCACCACCAACAACAATGCCACCACCACTACTACCACCACCACCACCACTACCACCACCACCACCACCACTATGACCACCACCACCACTACGGCCACCACCATCACTACGACCAACACTACCACCACCTCTGCCACCACCACCACTGCCACCACCACCACCACAACTACTGCTGTCACTACATCCACCACCATATAATAATAATAATAAAAATAATAATAATAATAACAACAACACATTTGGCCTGCTCACGTGGTCACTGAGTTCAATATTCCTCCGCATTTTCCACTCGAGTTAATCGTGTCAAAAAACGTGAGCAATTCACCGTTTGATCACTCGGGCAGATCAGGAAAGCATCAAACATTATTTTTTTGATAAGTAACATTCTTCAAGAGCCTAACTCTTGTCGTTATGAAATTCTTTGATAATTCTGTAACAAAGGGAGTTATCAAAGCGTTTCTTATATACTTACGATCCTGGCCTGAGGTGAAGCTTGCTTATTGCTATTCTTCTTATTTTCGTTTTTTTTTTTGTTTTGTTTTTCTTGGAAAGTTAGTCTCTTTGATAAACTTGGGAACACAAAAGGTTAAATATTTACAAAACGTGTTGCTGGAACAGTGCCGTAGTGTCCATTCCTGGGACATGAAAATGATGCAATTGTACCCTGCAGTCCGTATAGTTGCATTACCTGTGTCATGTGGTCATTGTTGTGTAGGTTTTATTTACGAAAAACAGAGAGCAAAGAACCGCTGAAATCTGTCTCTTCAAAGTACCTCGACATATTACTATAACATTTGTCACAAAAGCCAGGACATAATCAAGGATATTTCGAATTCTGAAACGATAGGTTTTAATCCCCGTGCAACAGGCCCTAAACTATATCAGTTGATGTGCTTCTTTCCCCCCAACTCAGAAACTAATTTCAGTGCACTGTTTTGATAACCAATCCAAAGTACTAACTCAGAGATCTCAGGAATATAATCCATATGTGAAGAAACACGGTAGAAATGATTTTCCGCCGCATCGGCAATATTTTATCAAGGGGACAATGTTGTCAGATGGCTAAGGTTGGAAACTTTGCTGTCGCCTCAAAGCTCTCTCAAACTTCCGATCGGGACCGAAAGGCTCATCATAAGAATCAAACATTGGTATTTGTTAAATTCTCTACGAAGCATAATAAAACAATAACTAGGCATGCCTTTGCATCTGTAGGGTTTATTAATACCTATGATCAGCAACCTGCGGATGGTCGAGGGTCCTCCCCCTCTCCGCCCCCTTCCGGGCTATGCCCGGTTTCCTCCCACCATAATGCTGGCCGCAGTCGTTTAAGAGAAATATTCTTGAGTATGGCGTAAATCACCAATCAAACAAATAAATAAATAAATAAATACCTATTGTGATTTACTGTTTAATTTTAGATGTTGTTTTTTCATTCAGCCTATTTAATATATATATACAAATATATATCACTCAAAAGTGTGTCAAGCGTTGAAGTTTTTTTCCCCCCAAAATACCTATTGGTGATATACCTAGATGTTGAGTTTGTCATGCGCATGACTAATTAGCCGCTGGCTGGCGACATTCCTAGATGTTAATATTGTCATGCGCATGACTAATTGGCCGCCTGCATGCCTCTGTGGTAAATTCTACTGTTGACTTATTAAGGAACTGATGGGTCGTATCTTAATTATACCAAGATATCACTTAATCTACCACTGTGGCTCGTTTGGAATGTCCGTTTGTTTGTCATGCGCATGACTAATTGGCCGCCTGCATGCCTCTGTGGTAAATTCTACTGTTGACTTATTGAGGAACTGATGGGTCGTATCTTAATTATACCAAGATATCACTTAATCTACCACTGTGGCTCGTTTGGAATGTCCGTTTGTTTGTCATGCGCATGACTAATTGGCCGCCTGCATGCCTCTGTGGTAAATTCTACTGTTGACTTATTAAGGAACTGATGGGTCGTATCTTAATTATACCAAGATATCACTTAATCTACCACTGTGGCTCGTTTGGAATGTCCATTTGTTATACATTTTATAGATGGAAATATTTAATGTCTTTATTTCTTACGTTATATACTTTCTTAGTTCTTTGATCGCTGGTCTTCAGTATCGTTGCGGGAAATGTGATTATTGACCCGGTACGCGTCCATTCTGGTTGACGGCTGGTATACGAATGTCTGTTTCAACGCATCAGTTTATGCTTGTTTCGCCACGAGGGAAGTTAAACCTTCATCTATCATTTATTCATTCCCATAGTTGTTAGCCACGTAGTAATAGCCAGTAGTAACACAGCCGAAGTGGCGCTAAAGTCATGGTTTATTTTATGTATTTGATTTATGTGGTGTTTTATGCCGTACTCAAGAATATTTCACAAACGACGGCGGCCAGTATTATGGTGACAGGAAACCGGGCAGAACACGGGGGGAACCCACGACCATCCGCAGGATGGTGATAGACGTTCTCACATACAGTCGCAGAGGAGGTCACAATGAGCGACCGCAGCGTTAAAAATCATAATCAAAATTCATTTATTCTTATATTAGTAAATAAAAACATGCATTAACACATTTGCTCTACAACAATCTCAAACTTGATCGAATCAAATTATCAAGCTAATGGTGTCACAACAAATAGCAAGACGAAATATTTTCACGACACACAGCAGAGCAATACTTCTTCGGCATTAAAGCTCCCAGAAGTCATTCTAATAAGACAAAGTCGCCTGGGTGAGATTTCACCATACGATTCAATTTAAAAGCAAGACGAAATCTGTTGACTGGAAGTGGCCAAACACCTTGATAAGAATGTTAGCATTTCGTGGTTTCAGCCGATGATGTTTCATCAGATACAGTTACCGGAAGTCGATGGCCAAATCCAGTCACTTTGGTTGGATTGAAATGGCGGGTTTCTGACGACAACTGAGGGTTTGGGTTGCGTTCAAAACGGAGTACGTATTGATTTTTTTCGGAAATGCGGATGGAGGGGCCTGTTTACATAACCACCGGCTGAAGGTCGATTGACTGGGACTGAGCCGTCAAGGGGAGCAAATGAGAAAGAGTCTTCAGATTCAATCGTGGGTAAAGGAGGGTGGTGGGTACTTTACTGGCTTCGTCCAAGGCAGCCAGGCTTAAAGGAGTTAATAGTGGAATATCTCCGGATCTGTCGCTAGGTTTGCCTTATTTACGTCACCTGATAACGTTAATCCTTCAACCTCCTAATCCGAGTCTTCTACCAGCCCCAGGAGCAGTCGGCCAATTTGTAATCGCCAAACGCTCGCAGGAAACCCCGAGGTTATCAAGCTTTGTTAATCGCCTTGGTAAGGGTGTTCCAAGATGTCCAAGCCTAGGGCAACTGTAGATAAAACAGGCTGATTGACAGTTATAGACTGATGACTATTCGCTGCGACAGATGGTTGAATGGTCTAAACAGCCAGCCACTGGCCTTGTCGTATCAGTAGCTTTTCTGTATGACATTAAAGATACCGCACATAACTGACTGTATTTATTTATTTCTTTGATTGGGAATTTACGCCGCAGTCAAGAATATTTCACATATACGACAGCGGTCCGAATTATGTTTGGGAAGAAACCGGGCAGTGCTCTCGGGAAAAATACAACCATCCACAGGTTGTTGGCAGACATTCCACGTATGACATAATGGAGGAGAATAAACCATGCTGAGACACCGCTCTATAGTCTATTTCATTTAGCTACTCGCCCATATTCAGCTGTCTGTAAAATCAGCCATACTCGCTGCCCAAATTGCCTTTAGTCAGTGAACGGCAACAATGCAAGTTCTACACATTCATATGTTGAACTTCCATATTATTACAAAGAAAATGTTGTTAAAATACGTTTTCTATTTCATAGTGATAAGCTTCATAAGGTAAGTTTCGACACCCAGAGCTCATTGCCTCCGGTGACGTCATAATTATTCAAAAGCATGTTGCATGCCGGACAATGGGCGTGGAGAGTAATTTGTTCTACAATGGCTACATCTACAAGTGGTCAGAACAAACTTCACACAGTAACACAGCCAGCATTATTTTCTCTGTAAATAGACTACATCGCTTTAATTCCCTAACATCCATCTCTAAATCTATACTGTCGTCAGATCATATGCTACAGGGAATAAAATAAAATTCATTTATTGAGGTCATATTATACTAAAACGAGTAAACAATATCAACGATGACAGCGTCAGTAACAGAGTTTATAGTTAAGTCGAAAGCAGTTTAGGTAACTGGTGTCGCCCTTCATCAAAACATGTTGAACTCCGCTCAATGTCCAACATGAAACTGGTTATTGAATAATTCTGACTTCACCAGAGAAAATTGGGTTCTTGCCGTCGAAACCGAGCTTATGGGCTTTAACATTATGAGTTAGAAAAAGTGTTGTAACTTCATTTTCTTTGTAAGAATATGAAATTCCGACATGTTCACGAGTGGAACTTGTGTTGTTACGTGTCACTGACTAAAAGAAACTTTCGTAACTAAGAGTAGACTATAGTAGAAAAATCTTTCATTTCACAGCGCCAGAAAAGATCTTATTCAGAAACTCCATGACAATCAAATCCTAGCGAATGATTAAAGCAAACGGTTTTGTCATGGAACTTAATTTACCATCACCTGCAGGGCTCCGTTTGGTCCAGGCTGTAGTTTGCTTGCACTTAAACGATATGCCCAGGCTTGAACTTACAATGTCTTCATTACTGTCTTCTTTTTGCTGTCTCAACTTTGTGATAAATGGAATCTTATACTTTCGTTCGTTTCATATGAAAGCTATGAAATTCGTTGAAGGAACTTTGAATACGTTGTTCGCTAAAGCTACCAACATATAAAAATTTCTTCAACGAGTTCCATAACCTTCATATGAAATGAACATTCGTGATGGATCAATATCATTGCGGACAGAAACGGAATTCCGCACTATAGATCAAAGAAGACCGATAATATAAAACATTTAAAGACATCCGGCATGATTCATTATTGCAGCGGAAACCGTAGCGTGTTGTCTTGGAAACACGTACTTGTCCAGGTCAAATAGCCAGTGGCCGTCAACAATACAAAGCCAGGACTGAATACTCCCAAATAGCTACAGTTTTGTCGTACTACATTCGGTGTCTAGTCGACCCATTACTATCCGCAGGCTGCTGACAGGCCAGGTTACCTGATATATTTCTAATGCAGGTTATTAACTTTGCTATTATTAAAATATAATAATAAAAAGCAGGGTGTCGGTGTATGCACGGATTACTTGGACAACCACTTTTGAAATCGATTTCGCTAATATTTCTCTGGATCGGTACTTAAACTGACGTAGCATATTCCCGAGGAAGTGCTTGATGCCACTTGTCCCGACCTTGAACTCTTCTTACAGAGATATGTTATTAAGTTCTGAGGTCACTTTTAACTTTGGTAGACCTGACAAAGGATCATTTAGCTCTAAAAAATGTTGGTAAATATTGATATTCTTAGGTTACCCACTGTCGTCTCAGAAATCCTTGATGTTAAAGGAGATTCCAGAGGCTGTTTAGCGAAGTGGAAATTTTGGTCTTGTCAAATTTCCTTAAACAGTCTTACTTAAGTTAATCGAGTGCGCGAAATGCTGTGCTCTGGCGTTTTCTTCTGGAAATAGGTACGCAGACCCCGAGCGTTAAAGGCTTTGATGCGGCGTATAGAGCAAATTGATTTTGCTGAAGTGGAATGTGAAGCATTTTTTTTTGCTTGCAGCAGCAATATCGGGTTAAGATGCAGGAAAGGTTTTATTCGGCAAAGCCCTTCAACTGGCTTTCCAACTACAATGCTTTTAAACAGCTTTAGAGATGTGTTTTTGAGTCGGTGTAAAGTTTGTTACTAAGAAGAGGTATGCCGTATTTTTATCTCCGCATCGGAGATGGCAATTTTCTGTTCCTTGACACAATCTTCGATACTGCTGTCAGTACGACAAAAGTGAAGGAGTTCGGAAAGCTCCACACATAGAAACGGAAAACAAACTGCCTTTTTCTCAGATTCTCAAATTCTCTAATTCCAAATCACTAGAGCAGTCATTCTCAGTATGGATGTTTCTGGGGTTTTGGTGGGGTTTTTTTTGGTGTTTCAGCTTCATAAAGCTTATTGTCTGTGAGGACTGCATAGTACATGGAATTTCCCAAGTTACGTTCATGCCATGTAGCTTTTTTCCAACACATTCATGTAACATGGAATTTGGCTAAAATATATACTCTATATTAGAGATGGAACGCGGAAAACGAATTTTACTTCCTCCCTGTAAGAAGAGCGCTGAATGACAAAAACCATTGAATCGCTACTTACAGGTACATTTGACATTTTTGTTGATATTTTGGTTCATTCAGTTTGCTTTTCGTCCATCGGTATTATCATAAACCATGTTTAGGGCCCTTAAGCTGCATTATTAAGATCTCTCTTACGTATGAATTGTTATATCCAAACCTACACTTATTTACACCGAAAATAACCTAAACGAATTATGTCTGATAAAGCCAAATATAATCTGATTTTCTGTGTGCAAAATACTTTCAATACAAGTTATACCGAATACGAGAGTTATCCCACCCACTCGATCCGCTCTTAAGCCCCTGTCATATTGCGGAATCCAAACGTGATCTAATAATAGATAAGTGTATTTCTGGAGGGACGTCAAACGGCGTGGAAAGCGATATCAAACTGACAGTTGTTCATCGTGCTTTCCAAATCCACTTAAACGTACTTCGTTGCTATTGACTTGCGCACTTGGGTCAAGATCGTGCCATTCAGGATTGTCACAATTAGCGCTCTTGTCTTGCTGAAATGCCAGAACATTTGCTCAAACCTGTTTTTCCCGGTGCCCTGTCACACCGCTGTCCGTCATAATTTGCAAGCGCACATCGGGAACGGTCCGTCTTGTTTTCTTTCTAACTGTACGATTTTGCCACTGAGATCTACTGGCAGGATTCTGCTGGCTGAGTGACCCATTCAGAAGCCTGGTACCGTTGCATTGTATCCATTTGACTGTTTAATATCACTGCACATTTTTTAAAATCTAATTCTGCCTAAGCCATGGTGCTAGGAGGTGTCAAAATTCCCGCTACTTAAGCATTTGCATAAACAGTTAGAATAAAATCCTTAATGAGGTAATTGGCAAGAGGCCGTGTTTGTCACCGTATATATGCGACCATTTATCTGAATCACACTGTTGTTGTTTGGTGTTCAGAGAAAATAATCTGTCCAAATGCAGCGAAGTAAAGATTGATACTTAGGTGGATTTATGGTGCATCAAAGGAGTCTAAAAACATACGCCGCTCCTTAGCTAATCGTCTGTTGATTACAGATTGGCTGGTTGGGTGAGAGACTGACTGAATGGCCTGCTTATTGACATAAATATCTGAGTGAACAGGTAAATGTTAGTTTGACTAATGACCGAGTGTCTAGTTGACTGACTGACTGAGTGTCTAATTGACGAACAGGTTGAATAACTGGCTGAGTGTGTAGTTGACTAACAGGTTGACTAACAGACAGAGTGTCTGGCTGACTAACAGGCTGACTAACATACTTTCTGGCTGACTAATTGTTGACAAAATAGTTGACTAACTAAGTGTCTAGTTGACTAACAGGCTGAATAATAAATAACAGATATGCCAGTTTGACTGACTGGATTATCGACTGGATGACCGCTTGACTAACCCGCTGACTGACCTGTCGTCTCACTGACTGACTGAATGACTGAGTTATAATTACAGTAACAAGAATGTTAGACTGATTGTCTGACTGACTGAGCGGTAAGTGTTTTCGTTAAATCACTGACGGCCTGATTTAAATATTTTTTCCGGATGACTGGTGTGTTGAATAAGTTACTGTAATCGTGATTTACACACTTACTTGCCTATTGATCTTTACAGGCCTTAAGATTGATTTATCAATATAAAAACTACAGTATAAAAACCAGGGCGGCACAGACAAGGTGATACATGACAAATGGTCATACGTAACCCGTGAAATACAGCCTCGTGTCAGTTTACTTCAGTTAGGATTTTTTACTAGCTGTTGGTGAAAATGTTTAAATGTTACTAAGGAACTTCTAGTACCATAATCTAAGAAGAGTTGTCACTTGTGTGGGTGGCTGTGTTGTAGACATACTTAATGTACAATCCATTCCCATCTCATGATTGACTGACTGAGCTGACCAACTTACAGACTGACCGACTAACCAAACGAACGACAGATCACATTGCTGATAGACTGGTTGTCTGGGTAACGAATAGGTTGGCTCGTTCGTTGCTTGGCCTGAGGCACTTGTGTGATTTGTGAAAAGCTACTTGGGCTTCTCGCTTAATTTTGTTCACCTCGCTCTCAACAGACGTTCAACAAAACTGAAGTCTAAACGTTCTCGATTCTCCGGCAAGAACAAAAGACGGACTTAATGCGATTGATTCATGGCAGACTGGTTGTGTTAAAATCAGGATCGACAAGCTATATGCGGAAAGACTGGTGCCATACTTGTTGACACGGCTGTGCTGGGAGAATAATTGGAGCACAATGATTTGGTTTTTTTTCCTTCCACCGATTGGAGGAAAAAAGACGACGTTTGTGTAATGGATGACAGACAATGCCTACCTGAGTCATAACCTCTACGTCAGCCAAGAACACTTAGACAGGCTGATATTAAACCGACCTTTAAAATGTGGCGAACGCAAATAGCGATCAAAGCTTTGACATTTGTTCGTATAAAGACTCTGTTAAATGTCTTTTGTAGGCAACCTGCAAGGAGAGGGTGTGCTAGTGGGGGGGGCGTAGTAATTCCGGTGGCAGGTGACCTCGATATAAATTTGTTTTAACCCAGTTTTACTCAAGCCATAGTATTAGTGTGTGTGTAAAATGCTTCTATTTATGCATCTATTAAAATGCATTTACATGAACATTTAGGTAAAACCCTCCCAGGCATCAATTGACAAGGAACGGTATTTCATTGGTTATGGGTTAAGGGTGACCATTCTCTGGCTATCACACTGTTGTCGCTGCTCTTGTTTTACTCTCTGTGGTTTAAGTCTTCTATATAGCACAGTTATATATTAGGATAATTCCCCCTTTTCGACTGTTTAATATCGCTACTGCATCATAAGTGGGAAAACATCAATCTTAAAGCAGAAAATACACTTTACAGACGCTGAAATCTATAAAAAATATTTTTAGAGTAGAACGAAAATGGCAAGCGCTTGATTTGATCTCCCCACTGTAGTCCTGAAAATCTACAGCGACTTCAGTCTTCAACCGTTCATTCTCTACTTAATCAGAAAGCCATATAGTCAGAGACATGCGGCTAGTCAGATACCATAGCAAGTGTACCATGAAACTGAGTTAATTTCATACCAGAGGCTTGTGAGATGAGCGGACTGATAAACGGGATTAGCATTAAGAGCGGTCGACGGACTAAAGAGATAGAGTCGATCTGCAGACCCTCGTGTGGAGAAATTGATGAATCTACAGTAATGGACTTAATCCGATAATACGCTAATTTTGTTAGCCATCAGCTCCTCGCTGCATCTTACAGTTGCTTCCCTATTGTGGACCTGAAAGTTTGAACCTATTGCTACCTGTTCATTTTTGTGTTATAGCCTGTATTTTTCTTTGATCCTTTTGGGATTTGGATTTTATTCGAGGTAAAGCATTTTTAAACTATTACCAAGACAGCCGCATCGTATCTAAAATAAAAAAGAGAGAAAGAAAGAAGCAATAAAAACAATTAACATAACGCAATTGAAAATAAAACCACAACAATAGCACATCTATCATTGTTGAGTTATGAACTACTGTAGATGGTTCCTTGTGGATATATCTCTTTGGTGTTAATATATACTGAGTGAGTGCTTGGGGTTCAACGTCGTACTCAACAATTTTTCAGTCATATGACGACGAAGGAATCCTTAGGGTGCATGTACGTGTAATGTGCCTCCTTGTTGCAGGACGGATTTTCACCGCTCTTTTATTTAGTGCTGCTTCACTGAGACGACTTACCGAAGGCAAGTAAGCCGAGCCATTATACTTATACGGGTCAACCAGTCGTTGCACTATCCCCTTCATGCTGAAAGCCAAGCGAGGAAGTTACAACTTCCTCTTTTAAAGTCTTAGGTGTGACTCGATCAAGGATTGATCCTGGATCTACCGGTCCCGAATATATATTGAAGAATCAGCTTCAGGAACTTGCATGAAGTGTTTGTTGCTCAAGAAACCAACTAGATTCTGACAAAGGTACACGTCTTTTCTGGTGAGAGGAAACCGGACAGGGCCCGGGGAAAACCCACGACAGTCCACAGCCTGCTGACTGACCTAACCCCTTACGGCTGGAGAGGAAGCAAGCTTCTCTTGATGAATAGGTTCGCAGATAATAATCCGATTGTCACTGGTATAGTTGCTGTTTTGATTCCGGTTAGACAATACAGCCAGCGTAATAGGCTCACTTCACTTATCCCCAAGCAGCAAACAACGCCGCTGATGAAACTTTCAAGCCACAAACGAACTGGCGACAGCTGGATTCGAACGTCTGACCTCAAGGACCAGAACATTGCCTTAGTTATATGAGTTTGTAGAGTTGTGTGATGTAATTACCGATTGTTGACTCATTGACAAACGAACTCAGAAAATGCGTGAATTTCGAAATAATATCCTTAATTGGCCTCGAGCGTTAATCTCTAATGATGTATGGGATCAATTTATGCTGCCCAAATTGAACAGCGAAGTCAGTACAACTGTTGTACAGTACAAATGACGGCATAATCTACAGTAATGAAGAAAACCAATATTTCTGTTAGAGTTGTCGTGATTTTGTAGTCTGATTTATTTACGATTTCAATTAGTGTTTTCCCTACCTGGTAATAAAATACTGCTATGTTTTATTTATTTATTGATATTTTACGCCGTACTCAAGAATGTTTAACTTTTACGATCCGCAGATTGCTGCCACACCATCCCACAAGAACTGACATATGGTATCGAGCAGGGTAGTGTCGAAGACCTCATGAAGGTGCTGCAGTACATGTAAGGGCCACATGTAAACGTTCAGGTATTTGGATGGAGAGTGTTTTATACCCGTATCTGAACATGTTTACCGACTGTTACCATTGCAATGTATAAAATCATGCTATATCAAATAAAATGAAACCATTTACGCAAAATGTGTGAAACATGTGCAGTAATCGCTGAACGCTTACTAGAAATTCTAACAGTGTGAAAAGCTCATTTTGTCTCTACAACCAGAACAATAACTGCACTGCCGTCGTTGTGTATTGACATTGGGTGCGACAAGCCGCCAAAGGCCTACTCTGAAACCTTGGATAATAACGGCTGAGACACTTGGCATCGTGATATATTCAACTATTTAACGTCGGGTGTTTAATGGTGGGCACTTTAAATACGAGTATTCATCAGTTAAAAACCGGCCTTAATTGCTCAGTTGGTAGAGTGTCCGCTTCGGCGGTAGATTCAGGGTCAATCCTGGGTCGAGTCACATCTAAGACCCTAAAAGAGGAAGTTTTAGCTTTCGCGCTTGGCGTTCAGCATGAAGGGGATAGTACAACGACTGGTTGACCCGTATCAGTATAATGGCTCGGATGGAACGGTTCACTTGCCTTCGATAAGTTGTCTCAGTGAAACAGTACTAGAAAAAAGAGCCATGGAAATCTGTCCTGCAACAAGGAGGCTTATTACATGCACTATAAGGACTCCTTCGTCGTCATATGACTGAAAAAAATTGCTACGTACAACGTTAAAGCCCCAAGCACTCAAGCACTCAAGCACTCATTCATCAGTTAAGATCACTATCGTATATGAGGCGAGTCTTTGGGGAAATAGAAGCGTTTCTGTTCGTTATCGTCCACGTGGTTGTGGTTCTGATCACGTGGTTGTGACACGTGGACCTCAGTGTAAATAGTTATAGAGAATGATTCTGTTTCCATGACGATGTTGTTGTGGTTGTACTTGTCAGGCCAAATACAAATAGGAACACGCACAGCGGAGGTTGATTCCAGAGAAGACATTTCTGACTTCAGTCAAAATTTAAAACGTTGTCACAATGTTTAGTTTTCGTTAATGGAAGTTGAAATTTTGACACATATCTTAAAATAACATTGATGAGGGGTTCAAAACTTTGATTTACCGGGCTCAAAAATAAATTCTAAAGTCATTTTTCAAATTGTTGATTTAAGTCCACAGCTTTGTTGAATCGGTCCATGGTCCCGGTTTTATTCAGCTTACTGAATGTTAAAGGAACCCTTTTGCCTAAGTTCACTTCATATCTCTATCTTGTAATGATAGTTAAGGCTTGCATAGCTAAGCGTGAAACTGGGGGCTTCATTCCAGCACACGACCTCACTAATTCAGTAGTATGGAGGATCATTAATCCAGTGAGAGTTTCGGACGATGATTTTAACTGGTAGCTTTTATTAAGCTAGAGCAGTATATCTTAGGCTTTTGTTGGCGGTGCGTAGCCAGTCTGTTTGCCTGTATTTTCGGTGAAATACGGCCAAAATGAAGAGCCAGTGACAAAGGTTCCCGCTATATCAGACGGCACTGGAAATACCATTTTGGACAATGCAATCGTTACATCATTTACCCCCCGGGCCCGAATATGGCGGCACGGACCGTCGGCTTTCCGTGAGGAGGCTGAAACTAGGCCACTTATTTCGTTTCACTTGATGGTGTTTTATGATCATTGCCTTGGGGCTAGGAAAAAAATTCTCCCCTCCATTGTTGCTGATATCAATCATATTGGTTGCGTTGATACTGAACCATAATAGCAATTACCAGCAGCGCGAGGACGGGGTAACAGATAGTGACAGAGGGCTATAAATAGCCCACGTATATTGTGAGCTGAATGACAAATGGCGCTGTTACATCCGGGCTTTCAATATGTAGCCAGTAAATCACGGCCACACAAATAATACATAGCATTTGTGCCAAGGTTTTCTGTCGTGTTTTACATGTTGTATTCCAATTCGATGAGAAAAAATTGTCATAATTTCTTCTCACAGACAACTCTAAATGGCAGACCCAAAAGGCGCCATGATAAATCGATGGGAAATCACATATTTTCTATAAAGTGCCCGATGATAATCTTTGGGTTGTAATTCCCTCGAGAATACATGCCTTTTCGTCTAGCTATGATAAAGAGAACGGACCTATCGTAATGTGGAGAAATACCCTTTTACTGGGATTCTACTAAATCAATAATCATGAAAGACATTCGGTGGTTCCAATCAGATTCGCTAAAGCTAATAAAAGCGGTCTCATTGTAAATCTCAGATGAGCTTACGTACGAGGAAAACACAAATCTAATTGTTGATTTTGCTCTGTCAGCCAAGGCGATATATCCCATTGCCACATTGGAACTCACCTTTAAGGGATTATTAAATGAATCATGGGTTTTTTAAAAAAACATTTTTTTTTTAGCAGTTTGTCTTGTTTACTTTTCTGTGTTGTTTGCTGAATTTACGGATACCTCAGTATAAGAAAACTTTACACTAATGGGTAGTGGCATGAATTTATCGTATCACGTGCCATTAGCATTTCGCGACCTACTTTACGAGCAGATCCCGAAAGATCTTTTACACAAGGCTTAAACGGCCTGCAGTATGCCGTCTCGAAAGTAAATATTTCTACCCTTTGACCAGCTGTTAGCCCAGTTTGTCAGGCATCGTCACAGTATTGAAAAGGCAACACTTCCTGTTTGAGATAGAGGCTGAACAGCTCCAGACAGTTTTAGTTTGGCGCCCATCCTTTTGGATTATGAGCGGTACTTGGAACAGTCTTGAGCTTTCAACATATCAACGTGAACAACCAGCGTGGTCGATATGAGTTCAAGTCCAGCTAATGCTCGGTTCCTCTTCGGTCGTACGTGGGAAGGTGTTGCAGCAACCTGCGGATGGTCGTGGGTTCCCCCAATTGCTCTGCTCGTTTCCTCCCGCCACAATACTGGTGAATATGAGTGAATATTTTTGAGCACGGCGTAAAACACCAATCAGTTAAATAAGTAAATAAATTTAACTTCCCACCTGATCGTAGTAGTACGCCAGTGGCAACAGAAACAAATGATACTCAAACAGATTCTTAACACTGCCAGGAAAGGGCAAGGGGAGCTAATTCGATGTTTGTACGACACATTCTCTCTGTTTTCAATTGTTTTGGAGCGTCCGCTTTGGGGGCGGTACATCCAGGGTCAATCCTGAGTCGAGTCACATGGAAGACCTTAAAAGAGGAAGTTATAACGTCCTCGCTTGGCGTTCAGCATGAAGGGGATAATGCAACGACTGGTTGACCCGTATCAATATAATGACTCGGTCGGGGCGGCCTACTTGCTTTCGCTGAGGCGTCTCAGTAAAGCAGCTCTAGATAAAGAGCGGTAGAAACCCGTCCTAAAAAAAGAGGCACATCACATGCACTCTCAGGATTCCTTCGTCGTCATTTGACTGAAAATTGTTAAGTACGAGGTTAAACCCCAAGCTCACTCACTCAGTTGTTTTTAATATATATCTTTCTTAATGCCTTGTATAGTTGAAGCCATAAGTATTTATAGGGATCTTATTCTTTAATCCGGTGATCTAAAAAATCCATGACTCCCCCCACCCCCCACCCACACTCGTCTATCTTTCATCATATTGTCTATTGAGCTAACCGTCAGTCAGTATAGTTTGGTGTCATGTCTACAGCTGGCATAGCACATTCTCCGATCACTCAGGCTATATATTCAGTATTGTACCAACAATCTCAATACTCCAATCACTGGCAAACACCTCACGGAATGATCGCGGAATCTCGACCCAGTAATGACCACCAACCAATATTAACCGTCCATATGATCATCGGTACCTATTATTTTTGTTGAGGGATATCAATATCAGCCGCAGATTCTAATTAATCACGGATAATTAATTCTCGATCTGTTCGTCTGAACGGGTTATTGTATTGCAATTATTGACCCACGTAGAGCAGTTAATATTAATGGCGGTAGCAGTTTGTCCTGCGCTGATTTATCACTTTTATTTGCATCATAAAGCAGAACACGTTCCCTCTGTGCGCATGGTTAGTATTTATTGGGTTGACCCTGGCCTGAGATGCGTAAACTGTCAGTTTTATAACAAATGACTGACCACCAGAGGTGTAATTTGTTTCTTATATTTAGTTACTGATTTATTTGGTGTTGTAACGTGTCCACAATAATATTTCACTTACACGACGGAAACCAGGATTATGGTGGGGAAATCACGATGATCCACAGCCTGCTAGGAGACGTTCCCATGTACGACCGAAAAGGAAGCTAGCATGTGCTGAGCTCGAACTCGCAGTGATCGCGGTGGTGAGATTTTTTTATTTATTTGATTGGTGTTTTACTCAAGAATATTTCACTTATACGACAGCGGCCAGCATTATGGTGGGTGGAAACCGAGCAGAGCCCGGGGGAAACCCACGACCATCCGCAGGTTGCTGCTAGATCTCCCACATACGGCCGGAGAGGAAGATAGCATGAGCTGGACTTGAAATCACAGCGACAATTGGTGAGAGGCGCCTGAGTCCATTACGCCTGCGCTAACGCGCTGACCAACTGAGCCACGAGCCCCCCCCCCCCCCCCCCTAAAAAGTGGTGAGATGCTACTGGGTCAATGTATACAGGGCGAGCAAGCTAACCACTTGATCACGGACACTCCTATTCCTTATAGCATTTGTTAAGGTTTTCGCCTAATTCTTCCAAACGCCAACTGAATAGCTTTCTTATCTTATTCCTAGTGTTTGTAGGGTTGCTTTAAAGCTGATTATTAACTGACTTGTTTCTTCCTGTAGTGTCTACATCACATGCCAAAAATATCCAAAACTATAATATGTTTAACGACATACCAAAAATATTGCAATCTACGGGACACTGTTTCCAGAACAACGGCGTCTTAAGCAAAGAAGGATTGGACCACGGATTGTTCCCTTGTGACACAAGCGTGCCATTTTGTCTGTTATTGCAAAGGTATGTATGTATAGTTAGGGTTTTACGTCGTACCTAACAATTCTATACAGTGACTTCTTGTGGCAGAACGCGTCCATGTCGCCAAAGTGCTCTCGCCACCGAAGTATCATGACAAAGACACCAAACATGACACCCCACCCAGTCACATTATACTGACACTGATCCAGCCCGTCATGTTTCCTTTGCTCTAACCTCGGCCAGCAACAAGTACCAGTTTTATAGTCTTAGTTATGACTCTATCCAGGGTTGATACAAGGTCTCCCGACTGAAACAGAAACTCATTACTGTCTCATATCTGATATCAAATAAAGTAAAGAACAAACTACACTGCCTTGTTCCGAATTGGTTTAGGCGGGGATAGTTTCCTGTCACCAGCGTTTAGTTTTATACGTGTAAGAAATCCTAGAGCACAGATTTAATCACCGTCCTTTAGCGAATTTCTGTCTTCACAGCCACCTTGCCATCTTACTCCAATAACAGTGGACGCGGGAGAATGTAGCGAATCCCCTGACGGAATACGGGACGGAAGCCACGCCAAGCATTATAAGAGAAGTGCCTTAAAAACTTAACCATGTCACACTCCCCTTTTCTGCATTATCTGCTTACATAATGTTGGGATGTTGCCAAACGAACTGGGAGGCAATATACCATAATCCCGTATAACAGTGTACACTTGTCGTTTTTGACAGTTATACACCTTCCTTAACTGGGGAGGGGCATTAGGTTAAATACCACGTGAAAGGAGAATAAGCCTGAGTGCAAGACGTGAGGGATGACCACAATGTGGTACTTGATAACTGGTCACAAGGTGCCAGTGAAACACGGTCTCTTGTCAGTTTACAACAGTTGCGCTATTACTCTTACTTTTCTTATAAATGCCTAAATATTAACAACCTACTGTTGAAGTGAATGTTGACGTGTGTCAAGATAAACAATTCAGAGAAGGCTTGTAAAAAAAGGACTCCGAATCAAAAAAAAAAAAAACAAACATAAACAAAAAGAACAAATACGTCATACACTAAATAACTTGGCATGAGTCTCCAGTTGACTAAGCCCGATACTGAGGCGGATACTAAGTCTGGTTTGGACATGCGCGTTGCGATTTATTCTCCGGTTTCACGGTGTCATAACTTCGTTTCGTGATGCTGTAATCTCTTATGTCTATATAATTGCAGTAATATTGATCTACTTGAAATGTATATGGATGTAACCAGCGGCTGTGTCTCTGGTCCTGACTTGTATAAATGATATGTGCACTCATCCTTAGCCCACTCTAAACAGCGTGCGAGGAGTTGACATTAGCTCACACACACAAAAAACACATTTGCATCAAACATGTCAAACAAAAAGTTATGCTGTTGACTTCAGTAATTGTAGGCGTTTGCACGTGTTAGGTAACCGAGTCCAGCCATTTGTTATCGTTCATTTGCTGTTGAGTGCCGCACTCAACGTTTGTTCATATCATGTCTCTCTGAAGCCACTCCCACACAAAACCATCCCATTCGGCAGGCCAGCCCTAGAGCTTTTGTGTAAATGATTGTGTTTGGTAAGGACAACAAGGGCTAAAAAAGTACGTTTTCGCTGCTCATGGGTTCTACACCACAATGAGCACTCGTGCGGCCCTTTGTTTACGCATTTTGGGTGTAACTTTCGGTGAACGCCACTTCTCTTCGACCAATGTGGTGTGTGAATCTGTACATCACATGTGGGAAAGTTCGACAGTAACTTGCCAAAGGACCTTGGTTTACGCCGGGCACTCCGGTTTCCTAACCGCATAAAAAGTGTTCTTGATAAACATCAATCAAATAGATAAATAAATAAATAAACGAAAGCATATAAATACACACGCAGTAGAAGATATTCGTGCCTGAAATAAGGATGGTGTATATATTCCGAAAACAAAGGCAATTGGGATAAACGGTATAAATTTTTAGTCTTGAAAAGTTAAAGGGGCATACAAATTTGTGAGAGGCTTATCGACAATCGGCAGGAAGTTTCTAACAACACGTTTTAACGTTCGTGACGTTTTACTTTATAAGCCGTTGACTTACCATCAACAGTGGGTCTGTAACGATTAGTTTTAGCCGTTCTCAACTAGACTTCACGGTGTCACGATTCTTGTACATGAAGATTCCATTAGTCGGGGGTGGCAACTGGATCTTTGTATAAACACTATTATTTATAACCAGTAGTTACCATACGGGAGTTTCGCGTTGATACGATATCATAGTGACTTCCCCCGATGGGTAAATAACTGCTTTTTAACTTGGTGGATATATAGAAAAGCGAAAGTTACCTACAAAACATGGCTTTTCTATTTCCTGACTTACGTAAGTCCTAAAAAATAAATGTTTCGGGAAGTATAAATTATTTCGTATACCCAACATGCCCGACAGTGTCATAAAACGACGACCTCACAGACCAAAGGGATGTCAACAAGATGTCGTATTGTTGCAACTTGAAAGCTCCGTGTTACCAATTCGGGTTTATGCTGATAGACAATCCTAACCCTAGAACTCCTCATATCTCGGACCGAGACGTCGTGTATGCATTGCTGGCCTGTTCAGTCACAGCGTGGGAGATGTCCAGCTTTCCATTTGGCACACACCAATACAACCAGAAAACGGAATGTGTTAACTTTAGTTTCTGTATAAACTAGAGTCAACAGATTGCCTTTGGAGTATGGTTTTCTCCTTGTGTGTTTCAACATGAACTGAAGCAGAGGTAAAAAGGTTGAAAGATGACCACTGCCATAGTGTTAACACAAATCTGCCTCAAGATGGATGCTGATGTCAGCGTTCAATCGTGGCTTCTCCTGACTTCCCGCGCATCGAAAGCACGAGATCTGCTTAAAACCAGCCAATTAATGGCAAGCTTTTGTGGCCACATTATTATTCATGTTCTTCAAACCTTCGCATTTCAAAACTTCCTTTTCAAAAAGCCTTTTGTCTATTCCCTTCTTCTTTATTCATGAACTGCAACAGCATCGCGGACAAAGCGATCTAAAAAAGTTTCCTCGTTCTTCAGAACTTACAGGTTAGGCGTGCTTGTTTTATCTGTGTTTGCTCGTACTCCAGTTGTCATCAATTTTTCGACACACGAAAATGATTTAATAATCCGTCTTGCATAGTCTTGTATTATCAGAGATTAGCATTTCTCTGATGTAATCGATCTAACAAGCCCAGGAATACAACATTAATCAATCAATCAATCAATTAATAAATCAATCTATCATCAATGAAGGACGATTTACAACTATTGTTACTATGGTTGCTAAGGTATGATGTAATTAACATTACTGCATTTTTTAGCTGTTTCTGCCTAACCGAAGTTGCTGCTATTTAAGCAGTTACATTACTGGGGTAAATTGATAATAGGCCGAACTTAACAGGTTTACTTTCAACCACAGGCCAACTGTCACATTTTCGACGCTGCTCTGGTTTTAATCTCTATGCTGCAATATTTTATATTCTAAAAAGGCAGCACCTTGGCCGGTTTGGCCAAAAAAAAAAAAAACCAAAAAAAAAAACAAAAGAAAAAACAAAAACAAAACAAAACATCTAACGTAACATTGAAGTACCTGTAGGCCACACACAGATGGAACTGTGCGTCGCCATTTCAATATTTCACGAAAGCTGGGAGATTTCGGAACGAGGATGTGGGTGGGGGAGTGGCTCGTGTGGGAATGTGTCTCTAAGGGAAGACCCACATTCTTGATGGAACTTTTCTAAGATCACTTCAATGTCAAACTGACCAATACACGGGCTCCATGTAATATCATATTGAGTTGCATGTTTGCCGCTATATTGATATATGCCTCAGCACGATCTGTGCATAATCTAAAGCACTCGTCCATGTTTTACTTCAAAGGTAGACAGTTTTGAATTGCTTGCCGTGCATGCCGTAGTCATGGCTACAGGGACAGTCAACTGCGGAAGTGGTTACAAATTGTACCTCATTCCCATGAGCGACAGAATCGATTAGCGTTTGAGCAAACGTCCCACAGCTGGTGTATCCCCGTCATCAAAGAGTCGTGACCATGAGAGGACATTTGAAAATAAGTAAGAATTATAAATATTACAACACTATTAAACAAATCGCCCAAGTCAGCTTAAATATTTGAAAACGGCATGCAGAGGAATTTCAACTAGCGACACCCAAGTCTGTTTAACTATACCCTTCAAGTTGGCGTGAGAGAAGAAAAAACACGCTCTCGCATAAATCATCCAGAGGATTCTTATGTCAAAAATTTATGCCAAAAGTATATCATCAGCATAGTCGTGTTGCTTTTTTCGCAGTTTGAGTTAGGAGGTTGACCATGTACGTGGCGAATATCGTAGTGGTTATATCCTTTCTGGTTTCTTCTGTCCAAAAAGTGAATTTATAAGTGAATTATTCTTGAACTTGGAACTAAAATAATTAAAGTATAATATCTCCTTCTTTTCCAGAATGTTTCACCTTATCACCTGCAATGGACGTGACCTTGGGATATTAAAATACTTTGCGGAAAACAACAGCCATAAACATAAATGTACATGTAAGTCAATTCAACACACCTCAACTTTTCCTACGACAATGTACTGTTTTCTCGTCTGGTTGATAGACTCATGGGAATCGGATTTCTCATGTATACACTTAATGACGTGAGGTTTTCCTTAACACAGGCTTGTGAGATTAAATTCATAATTTAACTCTTCCAAATAAATAAAACAATACATAACTAAAACTCAGGATAATGAGATGCAAATTTATATTATAATGATTCCTAAATAGCTTCATTAGTATGTAATATGCTGTTTAGTTATTCAGTGGTTAATTAATATTGTATAAAGTACAAACAGACCAGCTTTTTGGATCCACTCTAGATCAAATTAAGTGAAGGATAGCCATAAAAGATGGCTGTTTAAGACCAGTTTGGTCGATATTATAGCTAGTTCATGTTACCAATACACAATGTCAGATCACTTTCCCTCCGTTTCGGATGCTGTTTGAAATTATAAAACAGGACAAAAAAAACTTCCCAGTAGTCAGCATCTAGTGTGTCAAGGTTCTTTCATCAAACGCCTTTACTCTTAACTTCTTAAGTTTCACAATGAGTAAAATTCCCTTGTAAGTACATATAGACACAGTGTCCAGAATCTCTGGCACTCTGCATGATGACTGGGTGTTATCCCACTTAACCCTGTGCTAGGGGCTGTATATTCATTGTACTGAACTGGATCACCACGTTGGATATGTGAGCGATATATGAACGATATATGAGCGATATATGAACGATATATGAACGAATGTCTGATTTTTACCTCTCATGAATACAGTTGCTGACTTGAAGTTTTCCTCAACAGAGATTTGCGAGATCAAAAATATACTTTAATCTTTTCAAAATTAAAAATTTTAAAAGGTAACTAAAGGCTCAAGTGAAATGAGATAAAAACCTATATACTCGATTCCTTTACGCAGCTTCATTAAGATAGAGTATACCTGTTTTATTCAGTAATAAATAAATCGTCTATACAGTATAAACAGTAATATTGTTTTAGCTCATTCTACATCATATTCAGTGACGGAGAGATTTATGATAAAACACAGAGGTTGAAGGCTGTGAACTGGAACTCTGGTCTGTATTGCGGATGATTCAAATTAAAAGACAGATCATTATGACACTGAATTCACAGGCTGAGTGGGAATAACCAAATCTAATAAATTCCAGCAATGAACCAGCCTGTCCGCCGAGCCGAGACAGCCAGTGAAATCAGAGTGGTCAGTAAACAACGATTGTCCACGGTCCTGTTGAAAGGGTCACATCATTAGCTCAGAAGAATACCAATTGGTTCAAGGACTGCGATGACTGCTGAAGATGTCAACAAAACCAGCGGGTCATTGCCAGGAAATATCCAACCTCCACGCAAGGGCCGCGACCATATGCTGGTATCGCCTCTGCAGTAAACAGTATCAATATTGAACATAAGTCGCTCCAGCAAGAAATGAGATTCTTATTCTACAAGCAATGGTTTATACAACGCGTAACACAGATTGTTATGAAAATTCATTTCTTCACAAAAGATGTGCGGCCCAAAGTGAAACCCATAAATTTATTATTAGGCATATATGAAGAGCATGAAAAGTATTAGGATTAAGACGGATTTGAACCTCAATGTTCTTAGTCAAAATATAGTTCAGGTTTAAAATTGTTATAGATTTGTGATTTGTTCATTTTTTCACAATCAGAATCGAACACCTTACTGAAATGTGACAAGTTGCTTATACTTAAAACTAGCACCATCTGCGCACATGTACAGGGGAGCAGAGATAACCGTTTATTGTGAATTGCTTGTTGATTAACATATGGACTGAGTGCCATATTGGGTTGAAAAAAAAAACAATCTCTGGTCTGTGTTGATCAGTGACGTGGAGATATGACCATTCAAACTATATAAGCAATTTCAATTATATCATAACATTTTAATATTTAATTCAAAAATTGCCTTAAGGAACCATATCCAAAGTATAAATAAAATAATCACTTTAATGTCTTGCAGAATATGACGGGCCATTTCAAGAATGGCGACCAGTCGCAGCAGAGTTTGTGCAGCAAAGGGTATGTCAGACGAGTGGAAAGAGTCCGTTTACTGAGTCGTTCTGGCACAACGTGTCTATTTTGTCGGGTGACGTTCGATGTAGTCCAGGTCTTCATGACCAAGCCTTACTAGCATGTATTACAGGTCAAGGAAAATCAAGCATTAATCCGCCCTTTGATTGGTTGATAGATGGGTCTTCATGGATTTAGTGAATCACAGAATGTTGGAAGACACTCGACTGCTTTGTTTAATTAACAAAAGTCTATAAAGCCGTGCTGTCTTTAATTGCGGTATGATGCTCGTCCCTGTTTCATAAACCTGATAGGCAAATCGCCGATTGAACTATCAAACGTTCGACCTGTAATATTAGCGGGATACCATTTCCCGCGCCATGGCGACGCAGGCGTAAGCTTAACTGATCATCATTACCTTGTAATAAATGAGTAATACATAACCAGTTTTTTTAACTAGTGAGAAATACTGGAGGGGAAAGCACTTTGCGCTACATGATCCTATAATACTAACTTTCGGGGAATACTTTTCCCGTCATCAGGTAATTTGGCAACTGCAAGTTGATAGACTACAATCAAGGCATATATACATACTGGGTGAGTACAACTCATAGACCCAAGCTGAAGAAATATAAAACAAGCAGTAGTGCCTGCCTGTACATCAAACAGTGGTATAACCCGACGCGCATGTATACTGGCCGGTCCATTGAGAGAATTGTCAGGTTTACTGATAACATATACAATATAGGGCAGTCATAGGCCTGTCCAGTGGGAATATATGCCATACAATAATGTAACCCTGTAACATGTAATTAAATATTTATTTGATTGATTCGTGTTTTACGCCGTACTCAAGAATATTTCACTTATATGACGGCAGCCAGCATTATTCCCACGTACGGCGGGAGAGGAAGCCAGCATGAACTGGACTTGAACTCACAGCGACCGCATTGGTGAGAGACTCCTGGGTCATAACGCTGCGCTAGCGGGCTAACTGACTGAGCCACCGAGGCCCCCTGATTAATTAAATATAAGTAGTATATATATAAACACAGTTTATATATGTACATATCTATATACATTTTAGACAGATAGCCAGACACCTGGCATAATGTATAGTCATCTAGCCAGTGTATTGGGCTGGATGATAACATATAATTTTTAGATACTTTTTGTTGTGCTATATGCACAGATTCCTCGATTCTGAGATTAAAGTCAGTCTTACTTTGGCCCCAAACGTCTACTGATATATTAGGTGTACGACCAGTCAGCAAACCGTGGGCGCAAGAAAAGCGGAGAATTTGTACTGATGGTTAGATGTATTATGTTCGCTTAATCTCTCACGTAACCAGTTTTGCCGACGAAATTTCATCCCACAGGTAGGAACAAGCAATAGGCTCCACAGCTTGGACCCCACTTAAAGGATATATTAGAGGAAGGTAGATGATTTTCAACAATCTACAGTAAGACCACTAAACAGACTGTTTGCTATCAAATTGTACTAGGCCTTTGAGATCAGGTCGGTGACCGCTACGGAATACCAAAAGTCTCTTGTTCGACATAAAGCCAGAAGCCTTTGAATGAATGAAAATAACAGGGTCGGGAAACAACAGAACTATCAACTTAGGTTTGCTATGGACAACCATAGCAAACCTTACAAGCAAAGATAACCTTAAAATGAAGTATTTATCAGATGAAAAACCATCAAACGCTGTCCAGGAACAAGTTTGATCTACTTTTTAGAATTTTCCTAAACGAGTAAAATGCATTTAAAATATAGGATTCTACGGTGGTATGTTGGGACCCAAGGGGTATCAATGACGTCACAGCCATATCTGTGGTTTGAAAACAGTCCATTTTAAGGTCCAATTCAGATGCATTTTGAATGATACAATCTAGAAATCTATGCGAGTCAAGCTTTGCTTTCTTTTCAGGATATCAGCAATTAATTGTAGGAATAAAAAAGAAATATTAATTAATACTGCATATACATTAACTTGATATGATAAGAGATTTTGTAATCGGGAGAACCGAGGTTCAATCCCGAAGCAAGTCATACATGTATGTAAGATTTTATTTACTTATTTTATTTATTTTATTGGAGTTTTATAATCCACTCAAGAATACCGAGCACGGCCTCGGTCCGCAATATGGTCGGAGGAAACCGAGCTCCGGAAATGTAAATTTTTAATATCCATAACATCTGTATATAGAGCTCAGTTTAAGGGGGTAGGCCAAAAACTGACTGAGTATAAGTACACTGTAACCGACTGAGGCATGATTCCTGGGGTGTCATGAGTGTGGTGTATCCAGTGAGACAGCATTATGTAAATATTTTGGTATTAGAGTCGGACCGCTTTCAGGAAACATCGATTTCAAATGATCCAAATAATGTTAAACACGCCGATAAATCTCAAAGGAGAAAAAAAAAACAGAAAAAAAGTACTCAGGCGTTCAGTCAGTGAACATGAACATGTCATTCGTTTTCGTTAGCTAAGTTTGGAGTTTGACATAGCTTTTTCATTGCTTCAATATCATCACAAGGATTTGTATCTTTGTGGCCCATGACAGTCTCTTTGAATCCAGAAAAATGTGCTTTATGTAAGATAACTTAGAAATATTTATAAGGGCTTTCAAGTTACGCCAGACAAGATTTTATGTGAAACAGTAGTTAGTTCCACACCTTTTTTCGTTTGCTTGTATGCATGCTTGGGATAACGTATCATATTGTTACTCCAAAACACACAAGAATTGACAAAATAAATATAGAAAGGAGTTTTACGTGGCAATTTACAATTTGTCGGTCATATGATGGCCAGAAGTCATCTACCGTGTCCTTTTTTGGCTGGACTAATGAATACATGCCGACAAAGTGCTGCGTCAGTGAAGTATCATGCCGAAGGCTCCAAACATAACACCCCACCCAGTCACATTATACTGACACCGGAGCAACCAGTCTTGTTTCCATGATTTAACCTATCAGTGCATATGAAATTGAACATGACATAGTCTTATATCAACGTCAACACGTAAACAGAAGGTTTGACCCTAACAGCCCCCCCACCCCGGCCCGCGTCCCCAGTGCGCCACCGGAGCGTTACTCAAATTGCAATTCCTCTTCACTGTTGGGGAGTGAGGCAGCTCACTCAGGCTCACGCTATAAAATGTAAAATGTTTACTGATTAAATAATTTTAATCAAATAATTAAATCATAAAACGGAATGAAGGTAATTTTTAATGGTGGGTGGTGGGTTGGGTTGTGGTGGTGTCGGGTGGATGGAATGAAGAATGAAGACCAATTAACGCTGTAAATTAGTTTTGTCACTATGGCTACATACGAACAAGAAAAGCACGGCGTCATCTACATGTCTCGCGATTAAAGCAGTATTTATTTATTCGGCTGGTGTTTTACACTGTGCGCATGAACACTTCACATACGACGGCGTCCAGTATCATGGTGGAAGGAAACCTGGCAGAGCCCAGTGGGGAACCCATGACTATCCGCAGGTTGTTGGCAGACAGACCTTCTCACGTAGGGTCGGAGACGAAGCCAGCATGACCTAGATTTGAACTCACACCGACCGCATTGGTGAGACGCTCCCAGATCATTATGCGCCGAGTTGGCACAAACGGTTAAACCAGGATTCTCCTGGTTAAGTTGAGCGAGAATGTGTTATGCGAGTCTTTTCACGACAGCAGACAGCGAACAGGTCTTCATATAGGTATACTATATACAGTACAACTGTAGGCCAAACCCGGTTCCTTGAAATCTGGACAGATTTTCAAATGGTCAACTCAGTATATCGACATGGTCGAAGGCATGTTTTCCACTTCGTCCAAAGATTGGCATCTCCAGGGAGGGGAAGGGAACGTCTTGGAACTGACCCAAGATCGTGAATATAGGAACGGAATACGATTTCCGGTATGATCGGCACTCTAACTGATTCCATCGACAGAGATTGAGCCTCTCGGAAACTGGACCCCCCTTAAGGGCTTCTGACGGTATCAGCGATCGACCCGATCTGGTGGTTTACCATCCACTCGTGACGTCAGAGGCTACGACAAGCAGATACGTGGACTAAGTTGATCAGCGAATTTGAGAATCGCTCGTCGATAGTAAAGTGGGCGAGCAATTCGAATCTCCATTTGATCCCACTTAAGGCCATATTTCTGCTCCATCGATTGACTATTTGTGGACTAGTGAGTGAAACGATCTGGAATTTAAACAGACAGGAAGACGTCTTGTAGAGCCAACTAAGCAAAGTAGGTTAGGGATTTATACTGTACCTGTTATGCTTTTTGAAGTGCTTATTTGTGAGTTTCTGGAAGCTATAACTAATATTAAAGCGACAAGTGAACATATCTGAAACAATAATTTGGTTAACAACTTTGGGGGAATAATCGGCGAAATTAAGTCAGTTCTGAAAGGATATTGTTCGAAAACCCATCCGTTATTGTCTTCACATGTTTTGTGTATTACGACAACCGTAGCTTTAGCGGACCCATCTTCGGCATCCAAAAACTCTACACACAATATGACACTATAGGACCAATTCCATTGGAGAACTCAAATCCATGGAGTGACAAATCCATGGAATAGGTCTCCATCCGTCTTGGTCTATAGGTCGTAAAAGGTATTCTGGGGTTTGAAAAAATTAGTTCTTGTCCTTGCTTTATCTTTAAGATAATCAACAATTCTGATAAGGTGTGCAGTTGTTCTTCGAATCATGGACAAAACACTCCTCTATCGCACGAATGTAACGCCCTTGAAGAATGAAATGAATAAATAAACACAATCTCACGAATGGTGTGTTAGGACAGAGACCTTATACAACGAAAAAAGCACCAAATTCTTATGCTTGCCTTCCGTTAATTTTTATGGATGGTTTGTAAAGCCAATCTATTACTACAGAGACATCACGTGAAATACTCAATTGTTCAGTTTAAATCCTGCAAGATATTTACTGGTAAAATATACCCGAACACCTGGAACAGAAAAACAATATCTCCAGGCTTAATAATCCACCCATCTGTATGTACCCATATTTAATAACTGCATATATAACTTATTCAGTGTAAATATATGTGAGGTCTTCCAGCAACCTACGGATGGTCGAGGGTTTCCTCCAAGCTCTGTCTAGTTTCCTCTCACAATAATGCTGGCCGCCGTCGTATAAGTGAAACCCGGGGGAAACCCACGACCATCCACGGGTTGCTGGCAGACCTTCCCACTTACGGCCGGAGAGGAAACCAGCATGAGCTGGACTTGAACTCACATCGACCGCATTGGTGGGAGGCTCCTGGGTCATTGCGCTGCCTTAGCGCGCTAACCAACCACACAGAAATAAGTCAGAATTTGGTTTTGCATACGTATCAGTGGGCATGCATAGAGCAAGTACGTCATGGGATAAACATACCACATAAGCCTTCATGTTTGTGTACTACAACATTTGGGTACAGCTCATGATTCAGGTTCTAGTTCTAGTTCACTTATTTCTATTTTTTCGTAAGTATGCTCGTGCCATTGTGATGTAATAGGGCGGTAAACCAGAGCAACGACAACAGTGTGACAATTGGCTAAATGGTCACGCGTAACCGGTGAAATACGGCTTCTTTGTCAGCTCACCTCAGTTAGGATTTTATTCTAACTTTTCATGTAAATGCTTAAACTGTAGCAAAGTACACGCCACCTTCAGGAGAATTAGGAACAATAAATGCAGTTATGTTTATTGCAATTTATAAGACGTCACTTTGTTAGAATGTTGTGGTGTCATCACATTTAACATACAATAACATTAAAGCAAGGCTCAGGGAAAATGAACGATATTTGCGAAATTGTGTACGACTGTCAAGGAATACAACGATTTAACATATACACATAGATTTGTTCGTCCGGCAGTAAAGAAATCCCGGTCATGCGCACATGAAGCAGCAACGTAGATTAGTGAGTACAAGGGAACTCGTCGGGATGATATAGAACATGCCACAAGAAGCCGTTAGGGCAGGTCAGATTACAGCTGTGAAATATTTATAGGAGCTTAGCGAGATGATTAGTCAAAGACGACAACGCAGTAAGTGCTCATCCTTGTTTACATCGAACAATAGACACGGAAATCTCCTTCTTGAGTACGGAAGGTCGCGAGTTCAAATCCCAGCCGGGTCGTATATAACAAACTTTGTAATGGAATTTTGTTTTGTCTCAGTGAGATATTGTCCTTTAAATCGTGATTATGTGTAAGAGGATTTTCCAAATGTATAAGTGTAAATCACCTCAAGGTACTACGAGAGCAATGTTAATCTCGAATGGTGTGTGGATCACTGATGGTATGAAGCATTCTCCACACAACACATGCATTGCTGTCTTTCACTGCCACCAGGTTGTACAGAAATCTTGATCAACGCCAATGTCACCGAGACCAGAGTAATGAGACAGGAACTGATGTCAAAAAAACAAAACAACTCAAAATCAACATTTTTAATATTACTTTGTAAGCTTACAATCTCTTTATCTAGTCTCCAAAGATAAAGCTAGTCTAATGGTGGCAGTGGTGTAAATCGAGCGTAGGGAGTTGCACATACGCTGTAAGGAATAGGGGCATAATGTATGGCAATTTCGGTATGAATGGACTAATGTAGGCTTGTTGTACTTTTGCCAACAGGCAGGTTGCATAATTACATCATTTACTGGCTCACCTCTCACACAGTGCATAGAACTGAAGTGTTAGAACTGAAGTGTCAGATTTGGGTAAAGGATTAGAATAGGAGTGACCATGCTATTGTTGTATCCATTAAACCACTTTCTCAGAAAAAATGACTTTTTACACTCCGTCAACTTGGACATGCCGGTTAAAGGTGGAGAAAACATAAAGTTCACATGGAGAAGTGCAGAAAGTTAGTTGTAAATGTGGTCTTCAATACTTCTTCGATTGTTCTTTAAAGGGAAAAAGACACTAGAAAATATTTTGTGTATGGTGGATATCTGGGACCAACTCTTGGTATATATTGTCTTTCCGTAATAATGTTATAACTGAGAATGGTTTAACACATGTTTCATAAAATACTAATGTGTTCAACCTGGATTTTGATTTTGATATTATATATATATATATATATATATATATATATATATATATATATATATAAGCATAATTCAGACTAAATGAATGTTATTGAATATAAACCACATAGTTACACTCAAATACATTTAACATTATTGCGTCACATGCTCATTTAGAAGATTGTTGAGCAACGACGATAAATATCAAAACATGGTCCCAAATACACATCATACAAAAATATTTTCAAATAATCTTTAATCCTGAAAGAAAATTTTCAAAAATAATAAAAACCCTGTTTGCAAGTATGTTTTTACGTCCTTTCAACTGATTTTGGCATCGTTCATCTGTTGCTTTTTGTCTCCTTGAACTTAAGTTTATGTCAGCTTTATATCAATAGGCCTGAGTATAACAGCCAGTTATTGCTCGTGTCACCCAGGAGCCTCTCGCCAATGCGGTCGCTGTGTGTTCAAGTCCAGTTCATGCTTGCTTCCTCTCCAGCCGTAAGTGGGAAGGTCTGCCAACCTGCGGATGGTCGTGGGTTTCCCCCAGGCTCTGCCCGGTTTCCTCCCACCATAATGCTGGCCGATGTCGTATAAGTGAAATATTCTTGAGTACGGCGCAAAACACCAATCAAATAAATAAATATTTCTCGTGTCCATGATAACAATGCACAAATAACACTAAATACGTTGTGGTTTTCGCTCATTTGTGTGTTCGTCTGTTTGTGTTTAATAAGGCATTTGGTCAGAACTTTATGGTATTTTCAGTAAGAAGGCAGGTCCTAATACCGACATATCCACGGTGATGTTGAAGGAACCAGTTATATAACACCTGACCCAGAAACAGTTTACCAGTACCAGTACCAGTACTTAAATTATGCCATGTGCTGCACTCCAAGACACATTGGTACTTACATTGCCAATTTTTTTGTTGGTGGTTGTGACTAGGCCATAAAACGGAAACAGGGTATGTAACTAGCGGTCAAACCACTTGTCCATCACTCTCAGTTTCTCATCGCGAATCCTAGTTTCTAAGTCAAACTTTTTTTGCTAGAGGTAAAAAAGCCCTACTGTATCATGTGACTTGTCAAAAAAGGTATGCAACCATGTTTGGTCATATTTGCTACAACATGAACATCTGAAAAACATTTGGAAAAGGCAACTTAGAGTAGAAGAACGATGATAAAACTGAGGAGGTGAACCTTCGTGAACTTGAGAAGCTTCTACAGAAAAGCGTGTCATTTGTGCCTCTGGAACACGCTGAGACAAGTGATCGGTAAATTAATGTTCACAAAAGTTACCTAACATTTTTCATAAGTCGCATGATACAGTAGGATCCTTTTTACCTTTAAGAACAAAAGAATTCAAACGCAAAATTCCTCTATGCAGAATCCGTATTCATTGTTCATTCTACTAAACAGAGAAAGTCGATGGCTACACTGGTTTGTTTTTCTGTACGTTTTTTGCCTCATCAAGTCGCACAGATATACATGTATCTCGATAGTGCATCTTCATGGCAGTGAAACCCCTGTCGCCTTCGGTATAACCAGTATAAAATATTCGCTCTGTCACGAGTTTGTGTGGAGACATGATTAATCAAAGAACAGGCCACCATTGCCAATTCTGCCAAGAACGCATGCGTGAAATCTTCACCGTTTGATCTTCTCTGCTCAAGGCCAACGTAGAAAAAAGAAGACATTTAGTTTTGTACGAAAGAAATATCAATACAACACCTTCTTCTTTCCGATAAACGAAAGCAAGACAAAGAACGTAATCTCTTCAATCAAAGGGAACATCCTCTACACTTTGTGCTCTGCGCCAACGGCACTCGTGTCTGTCGTATCCATGGTGACACAACTCTCGTTGGCGAAACTAGTCACGTGTTGTATTCACGTGACCTAACCCACACACCGAGAGAAGTAAAGCCTGGACAAATATCCTTCCGTCTCGGACAAAGGCGCGTCGATCTTGATTGTAAAGAAATGCGGTCAATATGGAGTAGTATCTGCTGTTCCTATAACGCGATACGCCGTAGCAGAGCGGAACAACAACATGGAATAAGAATATGACGTGGTAGCCGCGTAGCATCGTACAACTTGGTGATAACTTAATAATGCAGAACTATTGCATACAATGGCATGGTGGCAAGTGTGACTGGAGAAATAGAAAGAGGTCGTCTAACACATGGGGTATAGTATAACAGAGTAGAAAATAGGATACGAGAAATAGAAAAAAGTGGGTATAATACGTATGGCATAGTATAGCTCGATGGTAAATATGACTACAGAAACAAAGAGTTTCTAACGCACGTTATATTGTATAACAGGGTGTTAAGTATGTCTAAAAAAATAGAGTATGTCATAGTATAACAGGTGACAAACATGACTAAAAGAAATAAAACAAAAGCGGATATAATACGCCTGGAATAATGCAAGAAATAGTGTATCTTGTCATATATATATATGTACGGTTACCTCCCTTTCCTATCACCAGTGCACAATCCCCTAAATTAAAATTGACGCCCAAATTTCGTAAATTAACACCCTTCTCTGTGTCGGATACAAGAACCCGTGCACCAAATATCTTCTTATGTCTCCTGCTGTTAGCGGGAAGTGGAAAGCTTCTCGTCGGCAGGTTCTGACATGGGCAGGGCACGTTATCGGACAATACTGCGGAAATGGTCAATGAAGTTGAATTATTGAAATAATAACCTTTAGTCCACACGGTTTTGGGTACCGAATTATAGGTTGGGTCGCGGCGGTATTGATTATGGGGCCGTCTGCCAGACAAAGGGAAAGGAAGCAGACCTTTAGAACCCATTCCCACCTGGCCGACAGCATATTGATTAAAACTGTCATGGAAATCATACATTGGACCTACATGTTAGAACAGTTTTCTTGGCGTGCCTGATAGAATATTAACGAAGGGAGGCAACTGCCATTTCAATTGCTATTGGAAGATAACGTGGATTTTCTCCCTTTACAAAGGATTATGTAAAGCTGACATGAAGAGATTTCATTTATTGGATTGGTGTTTAGCGCCTTACTCAAGCATTTTTTCCCTATTAAGACATCGGTCAACTTTATAGGTAGAGGAAATCGTAGTGACTGGAGTCAATAACCGTCTTTCGTCAGGTATGGGTTGTGTGACGTAAAAATCTCGTTTTTTTCATGTTTTGCCATTTAACACAATGTCGCACATGCATGCGGAAGAAATGGGATCGAGTCCCTGTGGATTAGAGTCGTATTCGAATTACTGTTCTCGTGATCACACACGTGGACGAGGTTTCACTATCAGGAATTCCACTCTCCATTTGTCCTTGGTTGGAGCTGGTGCATACATAAAGCGTCAATGGAGAACACAAAACTGACCAATCGTAAGCAGTATTCTTGCAAATAGATCAACTGGGTGTCCCACACATCGATTACAAATGTTAACAGCGTTGTCACGTGAAGGGGTGGTTGGACACTGGATGTGTTGGATCCATCCATACAACCTGGAAATGCCGATCCTGTCGCTTCTTCCAAATGTTGGTTAAGGAAAAATGCCGTGACTGAAGGGAATTTTCAGGGGATTCCCTTGTAGGTTTCTGCGTTTGTCTTGGTTTAACATCGCTGTAGCAGTGTTTGTTGTGTAACCCGTTACACGCTGAACCTTGTTTCGTACCGGGTGAAATCACTGGAACGCGCAGCATTCGCGGGATTCGACGCGGTACAAAAGAATGTTCAGCTCACATTCGAGAGATTTGACGAGGTACGAAATAAAGTTCCGATACCGCTGAACCTTGTTTAGTAATGGGTGAAATCCTTGGAACGCGCAGCATTCAAGGGATTTGACGAGGTACAAAACAATGTTCAGCTCACATTCGAGAGATCTGACGAGATACCAAAGTTCCAGTACCGCGGAACCTTGTTTAGTACCTCGTTAAATTCCCCGAATTCGGATTTGACTGGGTACGAAAGGTGTTAAAGGCTATTCTACCCCCCCCCCCCCAAAAAAAAATTAAAGAAATGTGGCAACAACTGTGCACTTGGTGCTGTCATTCTGCTTTACTCCCTACGCAGAGGTCATGCATTGTAGACCAATCAAAGGCAAGCTTAGGCCATAGCAGCTGACATAGATAATTCAAAGCTGCTGCGTGCTGTAAAAATGTAAAAATTTACCGTACATGTATTTTTGACGTCATACCGCTGAGCTCAGATTGGAACGTCTTGAAACAAATATTTCATGGGACATGGGACAGTGCGCCAGCAACGTGCCAGACGTCCATGCTATATACTTCGCATTCTTCTATCCGTATTGTATTGGTCGCTTTCTTAATAAATGGACAAATTCGACATACACGAGAGCTTGGGACTCAACTCAACTAAGCTCACCTGGTTCTCCGGAATTGGTTCCAGTCGCTGATGGCCGTGCGACCCGAAGAAGCACAGGCATACATGTAACGAGATGAGTGCCGCTACGACTTCAGGTGAGTGGCTTCGTGTTAGTATTGTGCACTGGCCTCAGTGTCAGGTTTGATGTCGCCTTCATGCAGCAGCATGTATAATGCCAAGTTTGTTTGGGACCACCTGTTATATTTTAGTTATTTATTTGATTCAAGTTTTACGCCGTATTCAAGAATATTTCATATTATACGACGGCGCCAAGCATTATGATGAGGGGAAATCGACCATCTGTCGGTTGATAGCAAACCTCCCCAAGTACGGCCGGAGAGGGAGCCAGCATAAACCGGACTTGAACTCACAGTGACCGCATTGGTGGACCCCCTGGGCCATTGCGCCTTGCTGACGTGCTGACTCCTTCGGCCATGGTATGGTCGATTGACTGATTGATTGATTGTTGTTTAAAGCCATAATCAAGATTTTTTAAGTGCCTGACGAATTTTACATATTTTTACACCATATTCACTTGGTTGGAGACAAGCGGTCTTCAGCAAACGTTAGACTGCCCAAACGGTCACACTAGCGTCGTCGACCGCTCACTGTCACAAAGCTCACACGAATAGTCAGAAGACGGGTGACATGAGCGAGATAATGTTGAAAGCAACACAAAATGCTATATGTATGCTTATGGTTTTACGTCGTACTTAACAATTTTCAGTCATATGACGACGAGGTGCGTGTATGTGCGTTTAATCTGTATTCCTGTGATAGGGCGAGTCCATGCGGCAAAAGTGCTGCCAATATTGAAAGCATGACGCTCCACTCAATCACATTATGCTGACACTGGGCCAACCAGTCCAGTTTTCTTGTTTTAACCTCTTAGTGCTGAGGACCAAGCGAGGCAACAACAAGTGGCATTTTTAGTCTTTGGTGTGACCCGACTGGGGTTTGATCCATGGTCTCCCGACTTCCCGGCGGACGCTCTAACCATTAGGCCAACGAATCGGTTCCAAAATGCTATGTAAACAAACTCTTGATTGTACGTTACTGTGCCTCTTGTCTCCTTCATGTGCTATCCACAAAACAAAACAGTGACTGCCGTCAAACAGAGCCACGAAAATTAGCACATTACGTCAAGTGAAACGTATTAAGGCATAGAAATATTTGATCAAGCAAGTAAATAGATCACTCATTAAATTATATATCTTAAATTTTTAATTGATCTATTTATATCCACAGGATTCGATTATATTTTTTCTGAATACAAGAAGAAGCGTTTGACAGAATACAAGTTTAATTTGTTGATCGGAGAGTAAAGATGAGAAAGAACTGGCTTGTTTAACTCTCAGATCAGCGGCAGGTCGTACACAAGATCAAACAACGAAACACGAAGACGCTTGAATAAGTTCAAAACATATATTTTAACAAGATAGACAACTGATAATAATATGCAAAACAATACGAATAATACTGCCTGCGAATATGGAGCTTCTGAGGGCCGACGGGTTGACAATAGCTGTCGATGTATGTTTTACTCCTCAGAAATATACACAAAGTCACTTTCAGGGTAAATCAGGATGAAATGTACGTTATCGCACAAAGAGACAATAAGCGAAACAAGCTCCAAAATAACGTCTCTAAAAATAGCAAGTGGCCAAACACAAGCCCACAAAGTGCTCGGTACAGAAAACAGAGTACAAATGAGAAATGTCAAATGGCGAGAAAGCCGATATCTCCAAACCCAGCAACATCCTTTACCATGAATAGCAGTAAATATAACTGCTCTCAAATGGATTTTAGTAAATGACTGCTCACAACTGGACTTGAAAGAATGACTGCGAGCTTCACAACTCCATCGCTCATATTTATAGACTAAAGTATAGAAAATTCTAGATGGTTTGATCGTAAACATGTTTACAACACCGATACATACTTGCAGAATGTACACTCTATTTACAATGACACTAAACTCATAAACACTGAAGCCTCGAGAACGCCCGACTGAATTACAGCACTGGCTATAACATACACAAAGGGGAAAATGTAGGTCAGACACTGACAAATTATATACTTATATATATATATATATATATAATACAATGTTTTGTAAAGTTAAAGGTCAGTGTGTAAATAATGTACATGTAGCATGTGCTGTCCACTGACCTCGACAAACAAGACTCCCAACTGGAGAAAATTGGTTCCCTAGGCTTACCAAGAGCGTGATAAAATCACAGCGCCATACAGGAAATTAGCACGCAGGGAAAGTTAATATGTAATAAATTTACTTCCGGTATATAGGCTCATTACCTTCAGTCCTAAAACGGCTTTAAGTCACGTGCGAAATGATTAGACTGTTGCACCTGTGTCGATTCCCAGCATGCCTAATTCATTTGGCGGTGAACAAGAATGGGCTAAATCACCTAATTAAAATTAATGTTGATACCACAACAATGGGCCTTATTTGTGCCTTATATTCCAAATGGGCTGAAGGTCGACACCCAAGGTAAAGTACATTTCTCGAGGGAAAAACTACACTACCATTTATTGCTGTGTAAATGACTTCTCCCTACTGATAACGACCGCTCCCTGACACCGGGATGTCAAGGTTACTGCTGTACGATGTCATCCAGTCTATGCAGTCACAAAGTAAATGTTGTAAACAAAAAGGAACTGTTTTGTTGAATTATTGCCGGGCATTGTGCAACAACAACAACGACAGCGATGGCTGCTGTTTACAGACATATTTCCGAATTCCAAGGAAATGAATACTGGAATGATTATATTGAGACGTTGGACCAGTATTTCCTAGTAAATGATATCCTTTTACTGAACACTTAAAACAAAAAAGATCTATATTTCTTAGTGTGGTTGGAAGTAAAATGTATGCACTAATCAAGACCTTACTCTCCATACTAAAGCTAAGTGACAAGACCTACAGTGAATGTGACCTTGTAAAACAATACGTAACTCCCAAGCCAATAGTGATTGCAGAGAGGCTCAAGTTTTACAACAGGAAACAGAAAGTTGGTGAGCATGTCACTCGGTATCTAACATAGTTGAGAAAATTGTCAGAGACTTGTAGTTTTGGTGACTTTTTAGATCACCTTCTCTGAGATATGTTTGTTATCGATCTCAGTGATAGAAATGCACAACAGAAACTGTTCGGTGAGGCTGAACTAACTGTAAAAAAGTTGACCTTCTTGAGATACGCTTGAGATGGATCAGGATGGCCTTCTACATCTGATGAGGTCAGCCCAGAGTTACAGCCATACTTCAACAGAAGAAGAGATCTCTCTTCAGAAGAAGGACAAATAGGACTATTATGCCAAGTAAGTGTCAGTGTCAAATACTGAATGATAACTCTAGTCCTTCAGGAAAAGTACGCATGAAATCACTTGCAGTTTTACATGTGTGGTGGCCAACATTTGACAGAGACATAGAACATCTTGTGAAACAGTGCAACCTTTGTCAAGACATGCCACCGAAAGCACCACAAGCTGAAGCAAATCCATGAAGATGACCTTCAAAGCCATGGGCTAGAATCCCCGCAGATTTTGCAGGACCATTTATGAATGACAACTTCTGGATTATAGTGGTTGATAATTCAGACTGGCCTATAATGATTCAGATGTCTTCTACAACTGCAGAACGAATTGTGGAGAAATTGCCAACTGTCTTCTCAGAGCATGGAGTTCCTATTGAACTTATGTCGGACAATGGCCCTCAATTTGTTTTTGAGTTGTTTCAAACTTCTTGAAGATCAACAGTGTTCACCATATCCTGTCTCCATGATTTGATCCCAAAACAAATGGTGAAACATAAGGTTTTGTTCGGACATTCAAACGAGCAATGAAGTCTGGGAAGGATCAAAAGGCTTCACGGAATCAGAAGATATCAACATTTTTGCTATTGCACAGAACCAGGCCACATAGTACCACCAAGCGAACGCCAGCTGAATTACTCCTTGATGGAAACCTTAGAACCAGACTTGATGTCGTAGACAGCACCGCCACATAGTACCACCAAGCGAACCCCAGCTAAATTACTCCTTGATGGAAACCTTAGAACCAGACTTGATGTCGTAAAGAGCCCGGCCACATAGTACCACCAAGCGAACCCCAGCTGAATTACTCCTTGATAGAAACCTTAGAACCAGACTTGATGTCGTAAAGAACCCGGCCACATAGTACCACCAAGCGAACCCCAGCTGAATTACTCCTTGATAGAAACCTTAGAACCAGACTTGATGTCGTAAAGAGCCCGGCCACATAGTACCACCAAGCGAACCCCAGCTGAATTACTCCTTGATAGAAACCTTAGAACCAGACTTGATGTCGTAGTGAGCCCGGCCACATAGTACCACCAAGCGAACCCCAGCTGAATTATTCCTTGACAGAAACCTTAAAACCAGACTTGATGTCGTAGAGAGCACCGCCACATAGTACCACCAAGCGTACACCAGCTGAACTACTCCTGGGTAGAAACCTTAGAACCAGACTCGACGCCATGAGACCAAGTATTGGACAACGAATTCAAAGACAATATTTGCCAGTAAAAGATCCTGGAAACACAGAACCTTTTTCTCGCATTGGATTACAGACATTGTCAGGAAACAGGGATCATGGGTATCGTTCTGAAAAAACCAAGTCCTTGTACTTACCTTGTCCAGATAGGAAATCTGACATGGAAATGTCATATTGACCTGCTAAGATCAGCGCATGGTTCACATCAGAATCACCAGATGTAACGGAAACGTCAACTCAACAACCACTAGTTGTATTAATAACAATACATCCATTCATGCAGGGTTTTCCCAACAGTGACCAGTAAATGACCAATCAGCCCGTAGCAGAAACCTCGTATCAACGAAAACCAGTAGAAATCTCGCCTGATTTTCCAAATCACCCGAGTTTCACAAGAACAATGACTTTAAATGTGTTTGTTTTCGCGTTAACATAATATTTCGTCGTTAACAATGTATGCGTGCTTATTTTTGATAATTTGCATTGAACGTTTACTGCTTAAACTAGCTGCAAAATTTGTTGTACCGCGGGAAGAGTGTTGTGTACATGACTTGTCCCTACTGATAATGACCGCTCCCTGACATCGGGATGTCAAGGTCACTGCCGCAGTATGCCATCCAGTCTATGCAGTCACAAAGTAGATTTTGCAAACTGAAAGGAACTCGTTTGTTGAATTATTACCGGACACAACATTTATTAGACTTAGCCATCTGGACCTTAACTGGTTCATACCTATACAAAAAGGGTAAGGCGGTAGATTTTTAACCACAATAATGACACGGCCTTACATTTTTTCTATGTATTTTATGTGTGTTAAAAACCCACTGCACTCACATGACAGCGGTGTGTTTTATGAGTGGAGTAAACAGTAATGCCACCGGAGTAAATCATGCACCGACCTTCGTAAAGTATACCTGACAAACCTCCTGACCTAATCTTACATCAAGAAACGAGGCCAAAGAAAACAGCTCATTTGAAATTAAGTATTGTCGTGATTAGGGATTACACTTTCCGGATGTTGCACAAATCACATTTTTAGATGGTTCACATGTCACATGAACAAAATTCATGTTGAAAAGCGGGATTTTGCCTTGCATGATCTGTGTCCCTCAGCTGTATACCGCCTTTGTGCGAATCACCCTAGGCGAGAAAGGCTCTCATAAAATCATAGGTCAGAGAAAAATGCAACAATACAGAAATCGATAACAAAACATCGAGCGAAAGCAAAATTGTAAATTGTGAATTGTGATGTTCGACTTCACACTAGTATAGCCTAGTAAACTAGGCTATACTGCAATTCAATACCCGCTCTATTGATGTGCTCAACTATGAGGTAATACAGGCATGGGATTAATAGCTATGAAAAGGGCTGAAATTTCTCCCCAAAATTACCCGTAGTTGTATTAGCAATCACCAGCTCTAATGTAATCATTTGTTTTTTTTTATATTTTACAAACAAAAGTCTGAAATCAGCCCAAAATTGGATTAAAATTCCCATGCGTGGTAATATTCTTGTTTGTATTGGCCATCCCAATACAAAAGTATAACGCTGAATTTCTACTCACAACTCGGTAAAGAAACGCCAATTCCTGAGAAGAAGTTGATAGACTGTTGACACCATGTATGTCAGCTGGAATTCAAGGCGCATCTATTATGGTGAAATTAAATTCTTTCTAATCATTGATATTTAAGTTGGCAACCGTGTTTGTTTTGCATTACTTTGGCGAACGGAATATACTTAAGATCTTTTTACATTTTTCACCGGGTTTTTTGACAAAGCAAACTCCATGGGTATCTAGTAAATACTCCGAGGTAATGCACAGCCACTGGAGTGGTTGCATTCTACTAAGCAGCGTTGTTTTTCAAAGCCCCAAAATTCTCCTACTCCATAATTTTGCAGTTTTATAACCCTGAAATGCGTTGTCAGTTCCCTAAGTCATAGCACTATAGGGCGATGCGGCATTTAATAGCTCTATACGCCATTCTGATACAGTGCACTTGCTTATATACCGGTAATGAATCAACGAGGCTCTCGCTGGTTGAATTTATTGCAGCGTTGACTACCTATCGTTGGTTATGCCTGAGCAGTCTTTTTCCTGCACTCATAAACATGTGCACCGTAATATCAGTGAAAAATCTTAAGCACGACAGACAACACCAGCCAGTTAATTGCATATACATGTATCGCAATCCATCCAAAGAAAATACAGTACGAAAATTCGTGCATCAAGGGATGTAAGTTAAAGAGACTATCTTTGTTGTTCTAAGATCCAAAAGTTGTTTCCCTTGCTAATGCGATAGTTGGCACTGTTTCACTGTTTAGTTTTCTGTGAATAAACTAAGGAATGAATTACTCAGTTATTCATTCTGCATGTATATCGCACAGGGCAGTATATCGCTGCCATCGCACAGTGTAGTATATCGCTGCTGTCGCACAGTGCAGTATATCGCTGCCATCGCAGAGTGTAGTTTATCGCTGCCGTCCCACAGTGCAGTATATTGCTGCCATCGCACAGTGTAGTATATCGCTGCTGTCCCACAGTGCAGTATATCGCTGCCATCGCACAGTGTAGTATATCGCTGCCATCGCACAGTGCAGTATATCGCTGCCATCGCACAGTGTAATCCACGAGCTTAGGTGAGTACAATAAATAGGATTCTTTCTTGTGAGACTTATTGAACATTCAATGAGGAAATTCCATTCGTTATGGAAGAAAATTACACGTCTTCTTCACAGACAACTTTTAGTATGTCATAGAAGAGAAAAAATGAGGATTTTCTGGAAGAAGTTCTTGATTTATTTGATACTGTTTCACGCCATGCATTATACAAATTAAGAGCCTCCTGGTCGAAAGGTAAACTTCCTAGCGCGGCACAATGACCCACCGATGTGGTCATTATGAGTTCACTGCCAGCTTTTGCTGGCTTGCTCTCCGGTCTTACGTAGTAAGGTCTGTCGCCTGCGGATGGCCATGTGTTTTATCTGGGCTCTTCCCGGTTTCCCTCCTTCAGAATGTTGACCGCCTTCATGAACAAAATATTCTTGAGGACGGCGTAAAACATCAAATAAATAAATAAATATATGAAGATCCTCACAATTTGGAATGAAAAAAGAAAGCAGACTGCATAGGAAACCAGGAAGATTACAGAAGACAAACAACCGTGATTTCTCAACGTATGTATACTTTACAAAGCTTCAGCACGATTGTCGTGAGCTGGATTTGAACTTCAACATTCAACGGCTGGTTTTGAGACAATATATTCTTTTATATTTTTATTCAGTTACTTACCTACATGATTGCAAATATATGTGGTTCTCAGTAAAGTCTGTCAATCGAAGTGACGATTTATAACGGGCTGACTTAGTTGATGTCTAATTATATTAATCTTATCTATCAAAGTAATTCTTATTAGAAAGTCATTCTGACATGGTGTCAAGCATACTGAAATTCGGCATATGTATTTGACTGTTGACATTGCGACATTAATTATCTTTTGCGTTTAAAATGGAAGCGAATCGTCAATGGTACATATGTCACACAAAGCTTTGGGACATCCGTCATCCAGTAAGTGTTTGATAAACTTGGATAAAATAGAATTTGAAGAAAAACTGAGCAATATATTTTTAATATTGTCTGGGTCGATATATAACTTTATTTATTTACTCTGATTCGTGTTTATGCCGTACTCAAGAACATTTCACTTATACGGCGGCGGCTATCAGCATGGTAGGAGGAAACCGGGCAGTGCCCAGGGAAAACCAAAGACCATTCGCAGGTTGCCTCCAGGCCTTCCCACGTACACGGACTTAAACTCACAACAACATCATTGGTGAGAGCGGTATATAAGTGTCCTGATTCTCACAGATGCTATTTTCCCCTCTTGCTAATAACAACTAAAGAATTGCGGAAGTTAAAGTGGACCAAATGTCATGAAACGAGCGTAATCAAAGCTAAATGTATACCCCATAAACGAAAGCTATTTGTCAGCTTCTGGGCTAGTACCACGCCAACGTCTGGTTGCCAAGATTGTTTTTGTTTTCGGTAGTGTCCGAAAATAATGCAGAAAAGCGGCGAAATCAAAAACAGAGTTTCGCCCTAGGTAAAGTGTTTATGTTACTATGTGACACGAGCTCTCATGCCATTTAGAGAGGAAACACACCATAGCTCTGGATGCAAAATGATGACTGCATAGTCTTCAAAAAGTACACCTTTTGAAAACAAATTTGCGTTTGCAAGAATCTTATTTAGTAGCGTACAAAAACATCCTGAAATGGGTAAGTCAACCAACAACTTTCCGTCAGTTCCTCAAATTTGCGCAACCACTGCGACAACAATGAACAGCCGCTTACCCACTATGTCGATTGCTCATTTTCCACATAGAGCCACCACAGTCACATTTCTCAAAGTTTCTTCAAATCTGCTCTTTATATCATCCATTTAGGCTTAGAATTAGAATTTTTAGTCAAAAATACATTTCACTGAAAGCCAATACAGATCCATTCACAGCTGCACAAAATGTCTTTTTCCGTCGTTACACCGAACAAGTCCTGCCACAAGAGGAGGCCACTCTGTGTTTGAAACCGGCAAATTCTCAGAAATCACACCGCCATTTTACGAGATTGAAAAGGAGGAGACGCCGTCCTTGTGGCCGATGTATATTTTGTCGTCCGTAAGGTGTAGTGATACTGGATGCGTGATGTGGTGGTCAGGCGTGATGAGGGCGCTGAGATAGTCCCCCTTGTCTGAGAAAACCAGAACGCTGTTTGACCAGCAGCACGCAACGTATATTCGATCATAACGGTCAACTCGGACTGAGTATGGATCACTTATACCATATTCTGCGCTTTGGGCCTCTGTCTCGTTTTTCAGAGACTTTAAGAACGTACCATCTGCGCCCAACAGGAAAACGTCGCTTTTCCCCATATTATCACAAGCCACAATATTTCCACTGGACGTTTGAGTGACGTACCACGGCTTCCGCATTGTTCTTCCGCCCAAAGAATCAATCCGCTCACCGTCCCAAGATACGCGGCGAATAAGTCCAAGCGTTAAATCTGTGACCAGTAGTGTTTTGTCTTTACATACGCATAGACCGGGAGGATTCGACGAGAAGTCCAACTGAATGACTTCTGCTGCCGAGGATTCGGGATTGAAGCGAACTACTTTGCACTTTGCCGTAACGCCCTCAGAGCGCACGGAGAACACGACAAACTCTCCATGCTCATGTACATCGCACACAGCCTCATTCCCGATTTTCAACCTCGAGTGTATGTCCTTCCATTTACGAATTAAACCCCCGTATTTATAAGCTTTGTCTCCTATACAGCAGAATATATTCCCGCTCTTTGCATGAACGCACAAGCCAGTTATGGGAAACTGATCTGTGGATGGTCGCCCTATGTCACGTGACTTTTTGCCAAGTTTTGGTGGTGTTTTTGCAGCCTCCGACGCCGGAGTCTTTCCCTTCCCTTTAAAGCTGAGTCTCTTTTTGGAATTCCTTTGTTCAAGTTTTGTTCCGGGGTTTTCCTCCGTGAGGTCTTTGTGCATCTGTTTGATGAGATTTTTGCACTCTGTGGAAAACTTGCCGTAAACTTCGTTGTAAGAATGTTTCAAATGCGCCACCGATTTCTGCAGGTTTTCCTCTTTGCTGCCGTAATTCATCATGCAAATATTCGTCACTCTGTCCACCGTGTCTTTGTAAGCATCCAACATTTCAGCGTCAGAAGACTTCTTTACGGCCAGGTGCATCTTTGCCATATCAGATTCCAGCTGTTCGGTGTGAGTCTTCAGCTCATCCAAATAATGAATATGCTGATCTAAAACTGGTTCAGTTATCTCCCCTAAGTTGCGTATGGTGGCGCTTGCAGCATTTTGTATTTCCTCCACTAATCGCTGCACTGCTGCTTTAACATTGTCACTGCCATCAGATTGACGTTTACGTACGGCGTCTATTTTCGCCGTCTGGCCTTGCAGGCTGTCTTTGGCAGCATTGGTAGCGAGTTCAAGGTCGTTCAGCCTGTTCTTCAGGGTTTTCTCGCGATCAGTCCTCGCATCCGCAAAAGACGAGCATGGATGACCTTTGTGTTTCTGCACGATACAGTCTGCGCAGACGCAGACGTTACACTCGTCACAGAAGAGCGACATGCTTTTGGAAGGGTGTAAGCGACACGGTAATTCTACTTCCGTGGGCGCCATGTTGAATTTCATGTCTTTCAGGCGGTTGATGAAGAAATTCGTCCTGAATTCCTCGACGCCTCCTTGTTTCATCCAGACGGTTTCCCGGCATTCCGGACACAGGAACATGCCCCTCTGTGAGGTATGCTGCACGTGCATCTTCAAACACTCCAGGCAGAAGGTATGGATACACGGCAGACATTTTGGATCGGTCAGCACGTTCAGACACAAAGGGCATGTCAGAATCTTGTCCTCAATTTCGGATTTCATCGAAGCCATGTTGTCTCGTCACAGCTGAAACAGGAGCAACAACAACATCGTGTACAGAATAGATCTGCTTCAAAAGTTTTCAGATGATGTATGATAAAATGTCAATATTTATACTGGTATTCACAGATTATGCAATATTATGTCACTGCTGCTTGCTGGAAAGGCCAGTTGAACTGTTTTTTTATATTTTCAGCACAGATAAATTGTCTCAAAACAGTAGTCACATTAACAGCCATGTAAATTAAAAAGCGATTAGATGAATGCATTAGGAGTATTTCCATCATCACTCCGGAATCTCCGGTCAGGGAGCGGTTTCCTCCACTTACAAAATACATTCATAAATATATCAAGGGGATTTATGGAGAAGCCCCCAGTGCTATATCCGCGTCTCGTTGCCTGGATAAGCAGTGTTGTACCACCGACCCTTAACACCAGGTCGGCTAAACACATAAAACATCTGTTGCTGCAGTGAGTCTGACCCAAACCAATGACCTCGCAGACATAAATCCAGCTCTCGATGTTTCCACTACGCCCTCAGACCAGGACATGTCAAGTACGTGTGGAAGGTCGGTGATTTGCTCTTTGTGTTCAAGACTCTTCCACTCCTACACCTAACCGTTATACATTAGATGCCGGCCAATCAAATGAATAATAATAACAACAACAAACAATTGTCATCTGTTTTTTAAAGCTCGCTGGAACCCTTTTAAAGCTCCTTGGAACCCTTTTGCCTAAAACGATGTTAGGTTAAGTGGATTGTAACAACCATCGTTGCTTATAAGTATTCTTGAAGTTTTAGGTCGTGCTCAACAATTTTTAGGTTAGTATACATATTCTATGCCTTCTTGTAACAGGGCAAGTCTATGCCGCCACAGAAGTACCACGCCGAAGACACTAGACATGACACCCGACCCAGTCACATTACTCTGACATCAAGACAACCAGTCCCGTTTCCTTGCTCTGGCCTCTCAGTGCTGACCGCCAAGCCAGGAAGCAACAAGTACCATTTGAGTCTTTGGTATAACATACTTATAGACGTACAGCATTGAGAGTAAGACCAGACTAGCGACGACTGTGTGCTAGCTGGCAAATGGTCACTTGTGACCGTTGAAATAGGGCCTCTTGTCAATTTACCTCATTTAAGGTTGTATTCTAACTGTTCATGTAAATGCTTAAATAGTAGCAAATTACACGCCCCCTAGCACCATGGCTTAGGCAGAATTAGGTATTTATGCAGAGATGTTAATTACAATTTCTTAGACATCACTGGTCTAGAATAACTCAAAATATGACCCAGGTTAGCTACATGTATGTCTTTACAATGTAGAACAGCGCCCAGGTGAACTTTACTGCGTGATACTTCGACACAGCATGCAGATGATTTGATACAGGTCACGTGATATGATTACAGGCATGTTGCTACTGATTGTTCCAGATGGACTCTCATATTCACCCATGCCTATATCCTATCCCTAAGGGCCCAATGAACACCATATACATGATTTCATGGACATCAGTCACCAATTTTAAAAAAAATATCAGCATCATAGGTGAAAGGGTATTCAAACATCTGTATTTTCCAATTTTAAAGGGTGGTTAGACAGAGTAATACCAAATACCAGACTCTTGATGTCACTCTTACATTTGTGTATTTCAGACATGGGCAGACATGATAAATTTGTTGCAGTTATAATACTATTTCGCCTGTGAAGCTGAAAATTTGAATAATAAAGTTCGCCTACTAATTCAGGGCTGAAATACTGCTCAAAGAGACATTAACCACCAACGCAATAAACTTGTTGATGGAAAGAATGGGACAAGTCCATCACAAGGTGGGGGCGGGCGGGGGGGGGGTCGAGACATGACAACTGCAGTGTTATATCCAATGCACTATCCTGTTAGTCTGATACAAGCTTTATGACGAGCTAATAGAATATGTGTCCTTTATTTAAAAGAAAAATCATAAATAAACACAATAACAAGACATTCTAGCTTCACTCAAACAACAGGGTTTCTGTTAAATTTAACAGACTTTTTTGTGAGTATCCACCTCTAACAAAGCTGTCAAAAACTGTGTATTTATTTGACTGATATTTTACGCCGTACTCAAGAATATTTCACTTATACGACAGCGACCAGTATTATGATGGGGGAAACCATGCAGAAACCACAACCATCCGCAGGTTGTTGTCAGCTCTTCAAGAGACAGCCTGAGAGGAAGAGAGACGGCTGAACTTGAATTCACAGCGACCACACCGGTGGGAGGCTCCTGGGTCATTGCACCGCGCTGGCGTGCCAACTCTCTTGTCCACGGAGGGCCAATCAAAAACTATGTACATTTACAAACTCCTTTGTACTCTCATGTAACACGTTACACCTCTGGTGTAGATACATTCATGTGGTCTCAAAAGACTTCGGTAATACACAAGCCCTGCAGCAGAAAACGGTGTGTTTTTACTGACCTCTGTGTGTATACTGCTCGACCATACATGTAAGTGCACCATAACCATACATGTACTTTTCTCCCCAAAATGCACGTATATTCAAATACGATATATAAATCTGCATATCTTTGTGTACAAGCGGATCGATACATCCATGACGGCAGTACACAAGTACTTTGTGACTTCTAACCGTCGACAGGTAGTCGATGTGAACCCATTTCAGACGTAAACTGACAGCCTTATAATGCAATATAGAACATACCCATATGTTATACCGATAATGAACATTACGATTTTTTTATCTTTACTGTCTACTATTTTACTTACTATGTACATGTCCCCACTCTGATCAGTATTCCAGCTTGAACTGCCTGGTCATGAGTTAGTCCACAGTCTTTCTGAGACTTAGTCACAAATCCTTGTGACATGTCCAATTGTGACGTGTCCTCTCAAAATATACACCCAACTTCTCCGAAGCCTTTTGAAGCGCAGGTGACTGCGCTAAAACATATATACGACCTAGATAAGAAGTTAAGCCCACGCGAAACTCGCCTGTAGTAGCGAGCACATTCTATATTTACCAAGGACATGTACAGACTTTGTCGTTGTGTAGCATGACACTGAGTCACACAGCCTATGGTTCTGCTTGAGCTCGCGGGAAAGTCCCTACACAGTTTGTCACGCACTGGTAATCGTAAGGGACGATTTTGAATTCAGGCGAAAGTGTAAGGAGGGGCTCCTAGACTGATTATGGGTAGGAAAAAAAGGTCGCTCTTGCTAAAAAAAACAGTTGAAGAACTCAACCTTCGGATGGTCGTGGGTTTCTCTCGGGCTCTGCCCGGTTTCCACCCACCGTAATGCTGGCCGCCGTCGTATGAGTGAAATAATCTTGAGTATGGCGTAAAACACCAATCAAATAAATAAATAAATGTTGAAGAATTCAGTGTACTTATATTTGTAAATGGAATAAAGACACCTGTGTATCGCAAATATCCCTTTGATCCAATACATGTTAAACTGATCAGTGGCCACTTTAAATAAACACTTTAAAAATGTTTCTAAAATGTGTATTTTACAAAAAATAGAATGTGCCTGAAGTAAATACATAAATATGTTTGACAAAACTATTGCACAAGCAGCTGTATAGATATATATATATATATATTTTATATACATGCATACACAGCAAAAACTGATAGGCATATACATGTTAAAATAAAAACGGATATTTGACCACTCTAGTAGACATGTCACATGTTCTCTATAAAACACCAATGTTTTGGAGAAAAAAATGAAACTTATTTACTGAAAACGTCAATGTTATAAAAAGGACGTCAACCATGGTTTTAACAAAACGCATACGAGTATAGTACTAGCACATACATGCGACGCGTTTATGGATAAGACGTGTGCGTTCCAATGAAAACAGCAAGGAATTTGCACATTAATACATGTGGTTTTTATAAATACATGTCATGCGTCGTTAATATTTGCAGTGTAGCTGTTTATGCATATTAATTTAAATCAATGAAAGTCTGATTTTAATGACGTGAAAATTTTAGTTACCATATTTTTATAAGTGTTTACTTCATTGTAGATTAAACATATAGCTTATTTTGTTTCTGATTCATGTACTTCCATATTTAGTTTTTAGCTGTTTCTCGAACACAACAACAGGTGTTTCATCACCAGGTGCGTTTAGAAATGTTAAACAGATATATACAACGTTTATAAAGATATATAATTGTAAATATATATACAATAGAATATAGAATATTATATATAAATATATATAATATTCTTGCGTACGGCGTAAACCACCAATCAAATAAATAAATGAATATACCTCACTAGCTCTAGCGAGAGTATAATTTATTATTCAATATACACTCATACATATACGAGTATATGTGATATATATATATATATATATATATATATATATATATATATATATATATATATATATATATATATATATATATATATATATATATATATATATATATATATATGATATGATATTACAGGAAAAACTAAAAGGAGAAAGGATATGTTAAAACGCTTTGTATCGTGCATAAAATGGGGAACATATTCGGCTACATTTTTATTAAGGTGGTTATTAGCACCAGCACTACCAAATAAAAGTAATATTATTGTAAAGTCCATCGTATACCCAGATAAAAACTGTTTTGTCGTAGTGGCTGTCTTTGGTCATCATAAAGAGGGCAGGATAGAAAGAAATGCGCAGCTGTTTCGTTTTTCCCTGCTACATCTACAGGAAGTATCATTACTTAGGAAATTATTCACAAGATCGAGATCCAGATCCAGTATAATACCAGTATAATGGACAAGGGGGTACGGGCATTCTAAAATGAATACCGATTTTCTTCTTAAGATCATTTAAGTTCACCGTCATTATAAGTTCAGCAGGTAGTAGATTCCAGTAATTAATTGTTGCAGGAAGGATTGTTTGTCGAAAGAATTCCGTTCGGCAGCGAAAGGGTGTGATAGTATGATTTGATCTAATTTGAAAAGGATTAGGGTCGGCGGCGAGAGATGGAAGTCGGTTAAGGAGATTAGTGTGATGGTGTCTGATAGAGAATTTAGCGCAGTGTAGTTAGTCGATGGATTTGACGTCTCAAACGAAGAAACCGGACTCCTCATATATAAACTGAGTTGAAGCATTAAGCGTTGGTCGTGTTATTTTGCGTAAGCAATCCTTCTGAATCCTTTCAATGCGTTCAACTTGTTCTGTCAAACTTATATTTTAATTGAGGAGAAAACACTTGACTTTTTGGAGGCTACTGCTATGACAATTTCTGCATGTTCATTCCACGATCCATTCTGAGAAAGAGATGAACACCAAGATGTTTATGTGATCGTGAGGGATTGATATTAGCTGATTTAAAGACAGGAGTTACACTGGAGGGATAAGTTCGTCTCTGGACACAATCACAGACTTTGAGGTATTAAAGCTAACAAGCCATTTGTCAGATCAAGTTTCTATTATTTGTAGATCAGAGATCCGACTTGTTTGTACATTTTGTTATTGCAGGTTATACAACATAAAGACACGTATTGCTTTCAAAAATACGTATTCTATTTATAATATCATTAGTTAGGTCGTTAATGTATAACAAAGGTAATAGTGAACCGAGGACAGAACCTTGGGGAACATCTGCATAAACTGGCGTTTTTCTGATCTGCGGCCATTTATAACAACATACTGTTGTCTGTCGTTCAGATAATCTTTTTTGATGATATTTATTTATTTGATTGGTGTTTTACGCCGTACTCAAGAATATTTCATTTATACGACGGCGGCCAGCATCATGGTGGGAGGAACCGGGCAGAGCCCAAGGGAAACCCACGGCCATCCGCAGGTTGCTGGAAGACCTTCCCACGTACGACCGGAGAGGAAGCCAGCATGAGCTGGGCGTGAACCCACAGCGACCGCTTTGGCGAGAGGCTTTTGGGTTATTACCCTACGCTAGTGCGCTAACCAATTGAGCCAGATAATCTTTAAGCCACAGCATTGCATTTCAGGTTAGGCCTTATGAGATTAGTTTATGTAAAAGCTCCGTGTGCCATACCCTGTCGGAAGATTTCGATATATCAAGGAAAAGAACAAATATTTCCTGATCATTGTCAAGTGCCTGAGCAATGTCAACATAGATATCAAATAATTCGGACAGAGTGTATCGTGAAGGAAAGAATGCATACTGATGTGGAGAGAAACGATTGAGACGAAAGCTATACAAATGTTTAAAGATAACAGGTTCAAAGACTTTGGTGAGACAAGACAATAAAGAAATGGGTCTGTAATTCCTAGGGTCATGTATGTTATCACTTTTATGGATAGGAAGAACATTGGCAATCTTTCATTCGGACGGAAAAATACCTTTAGTTAACGACAGATTAAAGAATGTACATATAACAAGAGCAAGGGCAAGGGCAAGAGCTGCCTAGCCTTCTCTTAAGAGACGTGGGCTACCGTCCGGACCTAATGCTTTCTTTTTATCTAAAATGTCGAGTATGTCATAAATTTCCTGATCATTAATTATGATGAGCGATAACTCCTGTGTTAGTTTCTCAACAAGAGGGAGTGTTCTATTTGCATCATTTACATTTGGAAGAAAAATAGCTGTTAAGAATATTTGCATTTGGAAGAAAAATAGCTGTTAAGAATATTTGCTTTGGCTACAGTATTGGCTACGGTATTGGCTACGGCATTGGCTATTGCATTGTACTTGCCATTTATTATAGAAGGAAACAATTTGTAATTATTGGCTTCATTATTAAATCTAGATTTTGCTAGTTTCCACCAGTATTTATCCCCAGTTTTACAGTTAAGAATACATTTCTTATTCCGCTCGCAATAAACGACTTTAGCTTGTCTGACTAAGTTGTTGATTCTATTGCGTTGTTTTAGATACAGTGTACACTTGTTTTAGATACAGTGTACACTTGTTTTAGATACAGTGTACAGTTACTTTAGATTTTCTTGAGCGCTTGAATAACCGATCTGTAACATTCATTTGACCTTTGATTTCCAACTTTTATCAACATTATTGGTATGGGCCTCTTTATTAGGTATTGCCATTCTTGCACAGGTTATAATACTTATACTAATGACTTTGCAATAATTATTTATATTTGTTTCACCTTTTATGCTGTGCCAATCCGAGATTAATATGCTTTTCCTAAATACATCCCAGTTAGCTCTCTCACAATTCCCTATCAGTCGTTTATAACCTTTCTCTTTCCTAACACTGGATTTAATCGTCACATACGTCGGGTAATGAACGCTACAGACATTTGGATCGTCACATACGTCGGGTAATGAACGCTACAGACATTTGGATCGTCACATACGTCGGGTAATGAACGCTACAGACATTTGGATCGTCACATACGTCGGGTAATGAACGCTACAGACATTTGGATCGTCACATACGTCGGGTAATGAACGCTACAGACATTTGGATCGCCACATACGTCGGGTAATGAACGCTACAGACATTTGGATTTACGCCATACTGTGTGATATTACTTGGATAGGAACATATTACTGGATCAAGCAATGAACCAGAGGCAAGCATTATCACGTCGCTAATAACTTTGTTAACCTAGTCAGTTACCAGTTTAAAATGCAAATGACTGATAATGGTACACTTTCTACCTCCATGTCAGAAGAAGTCCATGTCTAAAATCTCGGATAAAACATTCCGCCGAAGCCTATGGACTATTAGATTGTTGTTTCTACTGATTTATGGGCTTATCCCTTGCTAATTTACATAGTCAGACTCAAAAATAAAACATCACCAACAATACGGAATTTATTGCATGCATACATTTAACCTATTTTCATGAAAACGCTAGAGAATTTGATCGAAACATGATAAACTACATTGACCTTCTACGTCTAAGTTCCAAAGTCATTTCCAAATGAAAGCAAGTAAGATATGAGAGCATTCAGGTGTGACGTTTAATCTAGAAAATGAAAATATCTTCGCGTGTCGTTCTAGATTACATACGCTGTTGTGAACACAGATCACTGGCCCAGGCTAAGGTATGCATGACAACAGTACTGTGATCGTATGCTCTGCCACACAATACTCCCATGAATACTAATATGACTGATTAAATGCAAGAGGGAATTTAATTGAACTTACATGAAAGTTATAATTAGACTTAGTTTAAATTTAGTCTAGTAGAGTTTTCTTGTAGCTAACATCTGATATTTGAATTCTGATTTGGCAAGATATCGGTACCATGATATAGGTGCGATAAATTGAATATTAGACTGACAATAACCTTTGACCCTACACATCCTAAATTTAACAAACATGTACATATTAAATGTTTTAAGGTCACATAATATAATAAATATTGCGTCTGTTTTATACTATAGGCCATATATGCTGCATATGGTTCAAAATCCAAAATAAAGGTAATTCCATGTCTCATTTCATATGACTTTCATTTCACGGAAGTGAGAGTTTTTTGGAGAATCATTTTGGCTCAAATTCCCACAATAAAACCCAGTTCAGCCGTCTCTGAGCCCCTTTCATTCGTTCGGTCAGCCTGTCTTTTTTGCTAATACAGCTAAACTTATTAGCATAATGAATATTCATGATTTCTGGGAACGGTGTACAGTCATGTCTGAGCGTAACTAGTCCAGAGCTCTGTGCAATATAAACTTGTCATGCATATACTATTTATAACTTCAGGCACAAACATATATCTGTGGGCTCCCATTCAGACATTCATGCTTTATCATGCATATGTACGACCTCATTTCTATTTCGTAATGCAGGTAGAAAGACGATCAATAGCAACACAGTGAGTTCTCCTAAAGCTTAGAGCAGTAACAATGTGACCCGCACGGAGGTTTGTTAGGTCACTGTACTTATATCTTCAGGTTTAGTTACCGTGTACTCTTGAATATTTCACTGGAATATTTCGGCATTCAGCTGAAAAGATGAAAAACCGAAAAGCATAAATAAAAAGCCATTTGTATGTAGCAAATTAAGCAAACACTGTTGTTTCTTCGCAACCATAACTCTAATACTTTTAAGTGTATTCCCTTCACAGCAATCGGGGCTACTCCGTGGGGGAGGGGGTTAGCACGACAGAGCGGCGCAATGGTCCAGGACCCTCCAACCAATGCGGTCGCTGTGAGTTGAAATCCAGCTCTGCTCATCAAATAAATAAATAAATTCCTTCTAGCCCTTGTACAGTATAACAAGAGGTATACAGCATACAGTGTAAAACCAGACCATCGACAACAATGTGGCATCGTTGGCAAATGGCCTCGAGTAACCGATAAAAGAGGGCTGCTCGTCAATTTATCTCTGTTAGAGTTTAATTTTGTCCTTCGATGGCAATCGTTGAATAGTAGCAAGTTACATGCTACCTTGGCCTAAGCAGAATTAGATTTAAAAATGCAGTGGCGTTAACTGCAATGTGTTAGATATCACTTGTCTAGAACTACTCAAAATGCTGTCGTGTCATCATATTTAAAATACAAGATAACTAAACCAATTATGCAAGTGGATAGTAAACCGGGTTCAAACCCAGGGGTGGTCAACGTAAAGACATACGGATAATATATCCTGTTGCGTTTTCACATGATGTTTGAGATGTGCGGGAGATCTTGGGACCAGTTCCAGTGGACACTGTATTGTATCTCAGTCAGATGTGTGCCAGGGGGCACAAAGCATATCCGAGTCCTGGTCCCTGTGCGTTGGCTTAATGTTATTGTATATTAAATGTGATAACAACACAGTGTTCTGAGTAATTCTAGACAAATGATGTCTAATAAACTGCAATTAACATCACTGCATTTTTTTTACGTAATTCCCCTTAAACCATAGTACTTGAGGGTGTGTAATTTGCTACTATTTATGTATTTACATGAACAGTTAGAATAAAACCCGAACTGAGGTAAATTGGCAAGAGGCCATATTTCACTGGTTACGTGTGACCATTTGTCAGCTATCAAACTGTCGTCGCTGCTATGGTTTTTCTCTCTATGTTGTGCGTGTTTGACTATATTATAGCACATCTAGTGTTAAATGTGATGTTCATACTGAAGTCGTTTTGCCTCCAATTACATGTATGAAGAAGCTGCCATTGTCTGGGGCCGCAATATTTATTATGTCTGGACGAGGTGGTGACGGTGACAGCAGCAATACCGATTCATTAATGATTTGAAGGAAGACGGCGATTAATCAAGCTGGAGACAGATTCGATCTCTTTACTGCATTATACAAAGGTTTCAGTGAATAATAACAACAACAACAACGGTACAATGTTCTTACCAAACTTATTTTATAACGAAGTCATTGTATGTGTCATTGCTCGCTCAGCTAAAGCAATTTCCTGAGTTCTAAAGGTTAGTCGAAGGGTGGGACGCAATACAGTCAATTTGGCCGATGACAGATAAGAACGCGCATGCCAAGTCCACCACACTTTGTCAGAGATCCTACATGTTGCTATACTTGTCACTCTGACCTTCAACGTGTACACCTATATTGCTATGTTTTTAATCCAATACGGCGCTTTATATATGAAAGAATTTTCGATCCGCACGTGGGGAAATTATAGCACTGCAGGATCGTGTATCAACAGTGCTTTTTTAGGTCAGTACTCTTGTTATCTACAGCTTCAACAGGCCTTCATACATGTATAGTTTGTATAGGTATTAGGAAAATATTTATCTATACAGTTCTAGCCAGGTATTCGTACGTGCGGACTTGCTATACAATAACGTATCAAGTGACATGCCTGTAGGGTTAGATATATTACAAAAAAGTTTATGTGAGTTGTTTATTGCGCTCAACTCAGAGAAATGCTGTGCCAAAAACCACAAGGTTGTATAGAGCAAGATAGTGAAACAGGCAGTTAGCTTGAAAGTTAGTTGTATTGCAACATACATGAACAGACTTTGTAAAGCTTATACAGCAAAAACTCAACACATCAGTTCTTTAGCCTGATATCTTAATGTTTTAAATCTGTGTAAGCTTCGTATACACGTACGTTACGTTGTACCTATTTGTTCTGAACACGATGTTGGGGATTTTTCACGCAAGCATAGGGCGTCTCTGTAAATGCATAGTTGTGTTTCCCGGAATCTCTGTTCCATACTTGTTTATACTACACTCTAAAAACAGAGGTCGGTTTCATGAAGCATACTTAGTGTTAAGTAGCCTTTAGCTACTTCGTATCTCTACAACATACATTGTCATGGAAGTTAAGGGCATACTTAGCTTCATGAAAGCAGCCCCTGATCTGTTCAACTACCTTAAGAATACTGACTGTGTTGTCAGAATACATCATGTTATTGCTACCAACTTCTATGTTATATATAAATGAGACATATGCGTCCTGTTATTTCAACCGAAAACTTTTTTGGTGTAACGGGGTATTGTGTTCTCCATGCCACAATATCATGCTGCAATAACATACATGTAATCTGTTCTAGCGTCACTCGGGGCCTCAATGGCTCAGTCGGCTAGCGCGCTAGCGCAGCGTAATGACCCAGTAGTTTCTCACCAATGCGGTCGCTGTGAGTTCAAGTCCAGCTCATGCTGGCTTCCTCTCCGGCCGTACGTGGGAAGGTCTTGCCGCAACCTGCGGATGGTCGTGGGTTTCCCCCCGGGCTTTGCCCGGTTTCCTCCCACCATAATGCTGACCGCCGTCGTATAAGTGAAATATTCGTGAGTACGGCGTTAAACACTAATCAAATAAATAAATAAATTCTAGCGTCACTCAGAAACCACACTACCGTGTAAACTTTAACAGACTAAGTTTTTGAGTGTATAGATAGGCAATTCGTCTTAAGTCAAAATCAAAGAGAAAGGGATAAAAACAGTGTTCACCCCTATGCCACATTGGTCAATATTTTAAAGATATATTTTGCCATATGTATAAAGCACTATACCTTGGAGATTTTGTATGACTCATTTATCTACGGATAATTTCTATCTGTGTCAGTTTGATTATTAACGGGATCGTTTCGGTGGCCTAATGGTGAGAGCATCTGACTCGAAGTCAGGACACCCGAGATCAAATTAGGGTCGAGTCCTACCAAAGAAATGGTGTTTGCTGCCTCACTTGGCGCTCAGCACTGCGAGGTTAGAGCAAGGAAACGTGACTGATTATCCTGGTGTCGGTATAATGTGACTAGCTGGGGTGTCATGTCTGGTGTCTTCGGGATGATACTTCAGTGGTGGTAGCACTTTGGCAGCATGGACTGGCCGTGCCACAAGAAGACACAGGGTATGGACACACACCAAATGACCTCTCGCCGCCATATGGCTGGAAAATGGTTAAGTACGACGTTAACTCCCAAGCACTGATTCATTTTTTAATGTTATTAACTTCAATGTTATGTGCACCTATTTATGTCTAATAATGTTTTATTTTGCGTTGTATATAAGTCACTGTGCATAGAGCATTTTTTTTAAATATGAGTGGATTATTTCAATCCTATTTTACACTATTGCGATGTCTCCGTTTAGGAAAATTCATCCATAGTGATGTCTCACAAAACATCCATGTCGAATGACACCAGACTTAGTAAACTGACACCTGACCAACCATTGCTTCCTACGCCTACAATTATCCCTAGTACCTTCGTTGCTAAGCGTCTATGTCGAGAGAAGCCACTCACTAATGAGTTTAATAAATTGTGTTCAATTTGTTTATTTGATTGGTCTTCGAACTCATAGAGACCGCATTGTTGGGAAGCTCCTGGGTCATTGCGCCATGCTTGCGTGGTAACGCCATTGGTCACGTAGGCCATCATGAGTTCGTCCTGCTCATCCTGCCTTCTTCTCAAGCCGTACGTGAGAAAGTGTGGCAGCAAGCTGTGGATGGTTGTATGTTGCCCCAGGCTCTGCCCTGTTTTTCCTCCCACCTTTATGGTGGCCGCTGTCGTATAAGAGCAATATTCTTGAGTGCGAGGTCCAATCAAATAAATTAATAACACAGCACGTTGTATGAAAGACAACGATATACGCCCTCCTCTTTTATTTTTACTGTGTAGTCTATGACAACAATGCCTTATATAACTTTATAGAAACTAGGCTGTCACATGATGGGAGGAAAAGGTAATAAACACTCCACTCACGTAGTTAATTATGTGTGTCTGTGGATGGTGGAACAGTCACAGGTTACAGGAAAACATCATGTATATAGATACTGCCTCTACTCTCTGATATGTCAGGCAGTTTTGATCATACCTGGGTACATGTGACTGTTATGCACAGCTATGTGCGAAAATGCAATACAAGTGAGGCAGAGTACTGTGTGAATATTTGACACGTGTAAGGCAGAGCATTTTATGAAAATGTAATACATGGATTAAAGGCCGAGTATAGTGTGAAATTCCGACACATGTAGGGCACAGTCTCATGTGAAACTGTGATACATGTAAGGCTGAGTGCTGTGTCAAAATATGATACGTGTACGGCAGAGTATTGTGTGAAAATGAGAACTGTGTGAAAATGTGATACATGTAAGGTCGAGTACTGTGTGAAAATATGACAGTGTACAACAGAGTACTGTGTGATATATGTCAGGTAGAGTGCTGTGAGAAAATATGGTAGGTGTACGGCAGAGTACTGTGTGAAAATGTGATACATGCAAGGTAGGGTACTGTGTGAAAATGTGATACGTGTACGGCAGAGTACTGTGTGAAAATGTGATACGTGTAAGGCAGAGTACTGTGTAAAAATGTGATACATGCAAGGTAGAGTACTGTGTGAAAATGTGATACATGCAAGGTAGAGTACTGTGTGAAAATGGGATACGTGTACGGCAGAGTACTGTGTGAAAATGTGATACGTGCAAGGCAGAGTACTCTGTGAAAATGTGATACATGTAAGGTCGAGTACTCTGTGAAAATATGATACGTGTATACTGAGTACTGGGTGCAAATGTGATACATGCAAGGTAGAGTACTGTGTGAAAATGTGATACGTGTATACTGAGTACTGGGTGCAAATGTAATACATGCAAGGTAGAGTACAGTGTGAAAATGTGATACGTGTATACTTAGTACTGGGTGCAAATGTGATACATGCAAGGTAGAGTACTGTGTGAAAATGTGATACGTGTATACTGAGTACTGGGTGCAAATGTGATACATGCAAGGTAGAGTACTGTGTGAAAATGTGATACGTGTATACTGAGTACTGGGTGAAAATGTGATACATGCAAGGTAGAGTACTATGTGAAAATGTGATACGTGTATACTGAGTACTGGGTGCAAATGTGATACATGCAAGGTAGAGTACTGTGTGAAAATATGATACGTGCAAGGCAGAGAACTGTGTGAAAATGTGAGACATGTAAGGTCGAATACTGTGTGGAGGCTTGACACGTGTATACTGAGTACTGGGTGAAAATGTGATACATGTAAGGTAGAGTGATGTGTGTAGATATGAACGTGTGAGTCGCGCTACTGTGTGAAAGTATGAGCATGAAGTCACGGCACTGTGTGAAAATCACAGAGAAAATCTCTATGTGAAGACATGAACATGTGAACTTGTCGTGAAATTATCTCATTGCCATATATTATGTTTGCATACATTTCTCAAAGGATCTGTGGATGGTCGTGGGTTCCCCCGGGCTTGGCCCGGTTTCCTCCCACCATAATGTTGGCCCCCGTCGTATAAGTGAAATATTTTTGAGTACGTCGTAAAACACCAATCAAATAAATAAATAAATAAATACCTAAATTTCTTGAAAGCAAATCGTAAGAAGCAGTTTAGGGAGACAACTTCGCTAGCATCAAACCTACTTTAGAGTTATGTCCCTTGGGCTCGTCACTGCATGTCTGTTAGGCTTAAAACATTATCACGTATCTCGAATGCACTTGCTTGCTTCAGACATGAGGATATTTATTAAATATTACACTTCAAAAGCAACAAGTTAGTCATGTTTAATGATATATTGGCCATCAGTTTGCCTTTCCAGCATTGTCAGTATACATTATGTAATGTTACTGAAAATGATTACATGTACATTTAAGTGTTACTTGCCATAATTCACAGTTATGCCTGTACAGCAATGAAGGAGTGAAATAGTCGATTGATTGCCCCAGCACTGCTCCCCACAGGCCTGCATATTAATACAAATGTCCATTTTGACTCAAGACAGTCTGTCATTCTGTAGTCTACACGAAGAATTAGCTTATCGGTTCCTGTGTAAACATACGTTATCATCATGTGATTTTTCTTTTAACGACACCATTCGTTTTACCAGTAAACAGGCCTATAAATAAAATCAGCAATACGCAAACTTCCTAACAAGTGTATATTGAGCGAATCATAAGTTTTATTCGAGTTTTTAAACTGAAAAACATTTTGGTCATTTTAGCTAAATTAAATATTCCGTTAAGTGGCTCGTCATCAGAGGAAGGCCAGGGTCATTTGACTTGTGATGAAGATCACCTAAGGCAAATAGAGCAAGGTCAAGCGAGATCAAGGTCGCGGTTCATTGAAGAGAGCCTTCATGTCCAGACGAACGAATTGTCTGAAATGCAGAAAATATTATAAAAGTATTAAATTTACGACTTTACGAATTTTTGTTTTGTGTAAACACAAGCATCAGCAGGAAACAGTATCGACCGAGTGATAGTGACACAGGAAATGCATTGTGAAAAACTAATTATCTGCACCAGCAGAAAAATGTCAGTATAAAAAACGTTCAGTAGAATGAGGTTAGCTTTCCGTGGCACAGGCACAAATATGAATACAATTTTTACAAAGCAACTTCAATGGGTAAAAAGCAAATGAGAAAGTAATGGACGAGAGATTTTGCTGTTGTTGTTGTATCGGCGTTCCTACATATTTGAGATAATTGTAAGTAATTTTCTGCAATGTAGTGATAATAATGTAAAAATTACGAAATTCTATGCCATTGTCATCTGAAAAACCTTCTATTTTCGTTCTTGTTTCACACAGCAAAATGACATTTATTGTCCTCAGGTCAACTTCGGAATCAAAAGTTTGCGTTGCCGCCATTTTTGTACACTTATAGTAATTAGGGTGTCTATAGAACCTGCAATTATAGGCTTTTAGAAATCGGACCAGGATTTTCTCACCACAGTTCGAAAAGGAATTTACCATTTAATACCCTTGTGTGGAAATTGGTTATATGTTTTGAGTAACATGGATAAAAATATGGACTTTTCAGGCATTGGCATTTAGATTTTGGCTTCAACGTAAAGCCATTATTTTAGAGTTTTGGGTTGCGATTGTGATGATGTCATCATGTCATCTGTGCCCTTCTGACCAATCAGAGTTTCCTAATTTGGTTCACTGCTCCGCCTATTCCATGTGGAAATGTATAAATAGGCTGATTTTTCAGCTTCTGTAGATGGCCTTGGAATCTGCCAGAAGTAATCATCGAGCTGGTGGTAAGCATCCCAAGTAGATATTTTATTAAGAGTGGAAAAATCCTTGTACGGTGAATTTGGAAACAGTCCAAGTGTCTGGAATAGTGATTTGTGATCCAGCTTAAGAACTAGGAGACAGATGACACTTGGTGGGAACCAGTCCCAGGAAGGCGGGAATACAGTGTCAAAAATCTGGGAATCTTTCTCAGTCCCAAAATTCTGGGACTGTCAGTCTTACGAAACCTGAGAATCCAGCTCCAGTCTTGTGCAAGTGGAACTTATCTGAGATATCAAAAGTGGACAACAGAGACTATATACCAGAATATATCAACTGGACTTTGGTATATATAATTTGAGCCAAGAGTCTCATGAGACTTTCTGTGCCATGTATGCTAACTGGGATTCCCATATGACACTCAACCGTTTCGTAATTGTGTCAACTGCTGGTTCCTCCCTCGTCATAATAAATATTCATCATGTGATTCACTGACAATCTGCTGTTGGAGAACTTTGATTTCGTATAAGAATCTCGAATCTCATGTAGAAGTCATACTGGATAACAACTCAGTTCAGGAAATGTTATGAAATCGAATCCAAATAGTAGAGGCGTCTCCGAGTTCATGGGAGGGAATCCGGATTAGTTTATTCTTTTAACAAGATTCGCTCGGCATGTTAAATATCGAACAGGATTAAAGTGAGTGAATGGTGTCGCACTCATAGGTGCCTGTATACTTGAGGAGAAGACATGATAAGAAACAAAAGCACATAAGAGAAATACAATAATTGAACCGCTGCACTACTTTGTCGCCACGCTGCTTATCTCCCTTGCATACTGGATTGTTCAAGGACCGTTTCCACAAAGCCAGTTTTGAATTGTCAAATTTTGAAATATCATTTTAGAGCTTATTTTTGTAAATTAAATTTTTTATTACCGCTTCAATCTTATCTTAAGGCAAATGTGTCAAAATTTCAACATACATAACCAAAAACAATGCATTGTGAGAACGTTTTAAATTTTGGCTTAAATCAGAAATGAGAAATCGGTCCCAGGTTCTGAAGAACGGTTTTATTTATCATGTAACAAGACAAACTCCAAGAAAAAAAATGGGTGAGTGTAAATTACTGAATTTGAATACAGCTTCTCGATTGGGAAGATAAACCTCTTTAGAAATGGAGGTAGAAAAACTTGGACGAGAATAATGCACGTACCGTTCATACGCGTACTTTGGTCCTGATTCGTACGTTGCTGCAGCATTGGACAGGTAAGCCACGCCATTAGTGAGATCATAGACAGCCACCTGAAGGTTTCCGGTCTGTACTATTGAGACTATATTCTGGATAACATTTTCAGGTGTAATAGATCCGTAATATTTCTTAATTTGCTCCGACAATACCTGATTGTAACCGGGGCAAATCCAATCCATTCCTGAAACAAATTAATTTGGTGTGAAGTTATTTCCCGGTACTTTAATAAAGGGGAAGAGCCTCATTTTGATTTGATTTAATCATTGTTTTACGCTGTACTTAAGAATGTTTCCCTTATACGACGGCGGCCAGCATTTTGGTGGGGGGGCGGGGGGGGGGGGAACCCGTAAAAAACCCACGACCATAAGCCGGTTGATGGCGGACCTCCCCCGTACTGCTGAAGAGGAAGCCAGCATGAGTTGGACTTGAACGCACAGCGCCAACATTGAGGAGAGATGTTGGGTCACTACGCCGCGCAGGAACGCTAACCACCTCGGCCACATAGGCTCCAACCTCATTTTGTTCAGTGCTTATTTTTTCTAGATCAGATTACAGACCGCCTTGTATTCCGGTCCCCTAAATTACTGGTAATCTGACATTTGTAATGACATGAATCAATCAAGCAATCCAAAATAATCGATCTCTCAGTGCCTTACCCCAGTAAACTGTATCCTCTATCCGTGGATGCCAGTCTTGTAGAGGCTGCAGATTTGTATCATCGTAGAAGTTAGCTACAGAGGCAGAATACTGGATGCCTCTGAATTCAGCCGTCTGAAAGGATAACATCAACTTGAATTTAATATACACATACTGCATACAAAAATCCACTGTAAGAAAACTTTGTAAATCAGTTTTCCCCGCGTTTTCTCGTTAATCACGTTGCCTTATGGGTCTATATACCCATGTGACGTCATTTAGGAAGAAAGGTTTCGAGAAATCTGGCTTCAGTGTTGTGAAAGTGGGCTTATGATCTAGCAGGTAAATACTGTTTTATTGTCAGTTTGCTAGTTTGCTTGGGTTTAACGTCTCTTTCAGTCATTATTTCAATTCATTATGTTTCGGTTTTTTACACGACGGTGTCTGTTTTAGCTGGTGGGTGGCAATGGTAGGTAGGTATATCCATAATGCTGCCTCACTGGAAGGCCATGCTACAGACACTAGACACGCTGCTCCACACAGTAACAGCACACCGACACTACTCGTCAATTTAGAGTGAGTGAGTGCTTGGGGTTTAACGTCGTACTCAACAATTTTTCAGTCATATGACGACGAAGGAATCCTTAGGGTGCATGTACGTGTAATGTGCCTCCTTGTAGCAGGACGGATTTCCACCGCTCTTTTATCTAGTGCTGCTTCACTGAGATGACTTACCGAAGGCAAGTAAGCCCCCCCCCCCCCCCCCCCGCCCGAGCCATAATCCAGATACGGGTCAACCAGTCGTTGCACTATCCCCTTCATACTGAATACCAAGCGAGGAAGTAACAACTTCCTCTTTTAAAGTCTTAGGTATGACTCGATCAAGGATTGATCCTGGATCTACCGGTCCCGAAGCCTCAATTTAGACTTAGCGCCAAGGGAACGCGGAATAAAACTGTCAGTTTTAAAGAGGTTGGTCGAATCAAATGTTCGTTAAAAAGTTCAACAAAAGCAACAAATTCTGAAATAAAAATTGATTTTAGTCAAATGCTACAAATCGTACGAAATGGAGCCCATTCTATTTCCATTCGACGACTGGATAAAATAAATCACATATGCAAACGGGGCTTTATAGCGATCGTAGTTTTCCGTATTATCCCATTAATGATTTCATTTTTACGCTGTAATTGTCACATAGAAGACACCCACGAGATATAAGAGTGGAGGAAAACGAAAAGTTCTTGCCGAAACCAACACACGTCTTACCAAATGCAGACTTAGAGATTTTCTAACGTAAGATGTACATGTATATCGATTAAGGAGTTAGATTTGGCAAACGGAACATATTGGTCAACGTTATAGATGCCACGCTCTCAGCTTTGATGCCACGCCCCAACCCTTACCTTTCCATCTCCTACGCCCAACAGGAGGTCACAGGTCCTGTGAGCTTTTGATATCCTGTTGACGGAGTCGTTCAGGGAGTTGTCAAATTGCAGAATGTCCCGCAGCAAATACTGGAACACAAGAACTACATTTTGTATACACGCCATATTGTCATTTTGTTTTAGTGGAAAGAGCTGTGTTTGTCTATTGCGGTCATGATATATTGACACCAAACACTACAACTCACAACTTTCAGCAGGTTGCCAGTATATGCCGGGTGTTCGTCATTCCCTTTTTTATTAAGATATTGGTGCATATGTCTATTCTCCAGACCAAAATCCAAAAATATAATGGTTCTGCAATAGCATCATACTGACATGCTAAAGAACAGCCATATTGATGAGAGAAAAATATTGTTTGAACAACTAATTACATTGTTCCAGCCTCCGTTCTTCTGAAAATTCATGTAAAAGACTACTTCATACAGTGTAAAACCAGAGCAGCTTTCTCTCTGGTCGTACGTGGAAAATTCTGTCAGTAACCTGCGGATGGTCGTGGGTTTCTGCGCGGTTTCCTCCCACTATAATGCTGGCTGACGTCGTATAGGTGAAATATTCTTGAGTAAAGGTATGGCGTAATATTAAAATTAATAAATAAATAAATCTACGTCGAGCATCAAGCGACGAAAAAACAACACTGGGAGCAAACCTGTAAAAAATAAAAAGTTACCGTGAAGGGAGTCCCGAATCTGGATTCTTTTCCAAACGTCTCATCAGCATAAGAAACCCCAATCTCAGAAATAGCCATTTGTGATGAGCTCATACCTGAACAAGACGAAGGCGATATACGCAACACTTGTTATAAAGCAAACTTCTAACAAGTTCATAACCTATTCGTTTTTCACTGCTACAGCAACGGCCAGTTTTGTGCGTGAAGGAAACCAGTAGTGCCTGGAGTAAACCACCGACCTTTGGCAAGTCACTGGAACTCTCTCGCGTGTGATAAGTCATATTGGCGAAGTTGACAAGAGATCTCCGGCAAACTTCATATATCGCATGTGATAAGTCATATTGGCGAAGTTGACAAGAGATCTCCAGCAAACATAACAAATAAGAATATACAAATCAGCACCGAAGACCGCTTCTTGTCACCAAAGCATCATGAACAATAGGGTAGAAGGATCAGCACCGACGAACGCTTACTGCCACCAAAGCACCATGAACAATAAGGGAGAAGGATCAGCACCAACGACCGCTTACTGCCACCAAAGCACCATGAACAATAGGGGAGAAGGAATTGTGAAAAGTCCCTGCTTGGTTATTACGGTGTTGAACAATCATGGCTGAAATACCAGCAATGTAGCGCTAATTCCGAATCATTCATTCTCGTTTTTACTTATAATTGAGTATTATTAATTTCAACTACATGTTCACGTCGATATGCCACTATTACATATGTGAGGGCCTCTCTCACTTATTCGATATGCCACTATTACATATGTGAGGGCCTCTCTCACTTATTCGATATGCCACTATTACATATGTGAGGGCCTCTCTCACTTATTCGATATGCCACTATTACATATGTGAGGGCCTCTCTCACTTATTCGATATGCCACTATTACATATGTGAGGGCTTCTCTCACTTATTCGATATGCCACTATTACATATGTGAGGGCCTCTCTCACTTATTCGATATGCCACTATTACATATGTGAGGGCCTCTCTCACTTATTCGATATGCCACTATTACATATGTGAGGGCCTCTCTCACTTATTCGTGATATTACACTTACAGGACGGCGGCCAGCATTATGGTTGGAGGGAACTGGGCGTAGCCCGGGGGTAAACCCACGACCACCTGCAAGACAAGGCAAGACCTTCCCACGTACGGCCGGAGAGGAATCCAGCATGAACTGGACTTGAACTCACAGCGACCACATTGGTGAGAAGCTCCTGAGTCATTACGCTGCGCTAGCGCGCTAACCAACTGAGCCACGGAGGCCCCTGAAATAATAGCAAGAAGCACCATAGTAATATTTACATAATCGTATAGGCCTGCATGCAGAGGACTTCAAAGTATGGAAATTAAAGACAGAGCAGCGACAGAAGTGAGTGTGCTCCTTGACAAGTGTTTGGTCACACATAACCGGTGAAACGGTCTCTTGTCAGTTACCTCAGTCTGGGTTTATTCTAACTCTCCATGCAATTGCATAAGTAGTAAAAAACTTCTGTTTAGTAGTATACACAAGAGTTTAACACACGACGCAGTTTAACTCAACGCAGTTGGTTTCAGCCGCTCATGGCCGTGCGACTTGGAGAATTTACCGACACACACGTAACAACAGGAGTACAACAGCAGGTGAATCGCGTCGTAACTTCACATGCTCGTGCGCTTGCGACCAGAAAGAGCAATCTGGATAAGTCCAGTTGAGTTTGAGGTTCTCGTCTGTATCGATGCTTTACAAACCCTATATAGGCTTAAGCATGGTTAAGCTAGCAATATGCAGGGATGATATTTACAATTTATTAGATGTCACTGGTCTAGAATTGTTCACAATTCTGTGTTGACGTGACGTTTAATGAACATTTACGTGAAAACCATGAAGTCTAACGAACGCTGAGGAAAACAACCGTTGACCAAAGCTAAATCTTAAGATTCCATTTATTTTGGAACCAGTAAAAGTGCTAAACTGAATGCTTACCAGTAATTGACCCAATCCAGGCTGCCCACCCAAAGTTTGCAAAGGCGTTGCCATCCTTAGAGTCGGTCGGGTGATAGACAGTGACCTGAGGGTGATCCTTGAATGGCCCTGTCAACGCCAAGCATGTACATTCACATTATCAAATGGCGAATTTATTGACTCTTTTGATACATGAAATATTACGTTATTGTTAAAAGTTATCATGCTATATGGTTTTTAACAATGAAGTCGAGATCATTATCAAATCATTTTATTTATAAAAATTAAATAAATAAATAAATTTGATAAGTAAAATTAAATAAATAAATTTGATAAATAAAAATTAAAAAAATAAATAAATTTGATAAATAAAATTAAATAAATAAATTTGATAAATAAAATTAAATAAATAAATTTGATAAATAAAAATTAAATAAATTTAATAAATTGGTTAGTCACTTAATAATAATCCCAGCTTGTGGATGGAAAGCTTGTGAAACCTTTAACAGTTATGTGGTCATGCTGTGACTTCATTATTATTACTACTGAACCCACGTGCATGTACAATTATGAGTTTTAAGCAGTTTATATAGTTTTTGTTTATTGTTTGTTTATTCAGTTGATTGGTGTTTTATGCTCTACTGAAGAATATTTCACTTACACGGCGGCGGCCAGCGTTATTGTGAAAGGAAACCGAGCAGAGCCCGGGGCATACTGATGGCAAATCTTCTCAGAAAACGGTAGGTGAAGAAACCGGTCTGAGCTGGGCTTCAACTCAGAGCGACCGCTTTGGTGAAAGACTCCTGTGTCTGGCGTGCTAAGTACCTCAGACCCCTTTGTTCATTGATTTATTTATTCATTTGATTGGTGTTTTACGCCGGACTCAACAATATTTCACTTATACGACGGTAGCCAGCATTATGGTGGGAGGAAACCTGGCAGAGCCCGGGGGAAACCCACGACCATCCATAGGTTGCTGAGAGACCTTCCCACTTATGGCCGGAGAGGAAGCTAGCATGAGCTGGACTTGAACGCACAGCGACCGCATTGGTGAAAGACTCCTGAGTCCAACCAACTGAGCCACGGAGGCCCCTTTGTTCATTGAAAGTGTTAGTTTATGTTTATCTGAACTTTTATCTGCCTGCTTTTAAGATTATTTCTACGAATTCTATGATTGAATTAGCCTGTGCTATCATTTTCCTTAAACTGAGTTTTTGTTTGATTTACAATCACTTCAGATCTATTCTGAAAGTAACTACTCAAATTACACAAAAGCAAGTTTTAAGTTCAACCTGAAGAGGAGCGTTTTTAAATCACATTTCGATACATTTATGTGAGTAATATACTAATTACGTTCGATACATCACAATGTAACCTTTGGTAGCATTACAATACAATCTCCGGTTACATTTCAATACAACTTTCAGTTACATTTCAATACAACTTTCGGTTACATTTCAATACAACTTTCGGTTACATTTCAATACAATTTCGGTTGTATGACAGTACAACTTTCGGTTACATTTCAATACAACTTTCGGTTACATTTCAATACAACTTTCAGTTACATTTCAATACAACTTTCGGTTACATTTCAATACAATTTCGGTTGTATGACAGTACAACTTTCGGTTACATTTCAATACAACTTTCGGTTACATTTCAATACAATTTCGGTTGTATGACAGTACAACTTTCGGTTACATTTCAATACAACTATCGGATACATTTCAATACAATTGCGGTTATATGACAATACAACTTTCGGTTGCATCACAATAAACTCATGGTGACATTGCAATACACCTTTTCTAAAAAATAATCTGTTAAATTTAGCAGAAAGTCTTTGGTCTGAGAGAAGCCAGAATGTATTTGATTATTGTCTAAAAATACGACACATATTCTATTAATTCAACATTAGATTGCATTAGACTAACAGGATGTTATGTTGAATATGACACAGTATTGTGTTACAATAACAGAATACATTCTCTTGAACTTTTAGACTACAATTAACAAATTTGTGTTGGGTATATGATGGCACGACTTTCGGTTACATTACAACTTTTCGTTATATGACAACATGAATTTCGGTTACATGATAATGAAGTTTGGTTTCATTACATTACAGTACAACTTTCAGCTATCTAACCAATGCGGCCGCTGTGAGTTCAAGTCCAGCTCATGCTGGATTCCTCTCCTGCCGTACGTGGGAAGGTCTGTGAGCAACCTGCGGATGGCCGTGGGTTTCCCCAGGGCTCTGCCCGGTTTCCACGCACCATAATGCTGGCCGCCGTCGTATAAGTGAAATATTGTTGAGTACGGCGTAAAACACCAATCAAATAAATAAATAAACTTTCAGCTATATCACAGTGCAACTTTCTGCTACATTACAGTACAACTTGTTCAAACTCATCGATGCATAACCATCACCCACCGTCATAACTCCAGTCGAGGGCCCTCAGCTGTAGGAGAGACCTGGGGGTGGGGACACTCTTCCCCCACGCACCCAGCATCGAGCACGAGCCCTTCCTGCAAGATCAGTACATTTATACCGTTACCACGCTGTCCACTGACTGCCTAACTGGCTGATTAAATAATCGCTTACCTGACAAATGGTTGATTTAGTGTAACGTAATGTAATTGACATAGCTGGCCACAATGACCCAGGAGCCTTTCGCCAAAGCGGTCTCTGTGAATTCAAGTCAAGCTCGTGCTGGTTTCGTCTCCCTCTGTTCGCACGTGGGATGGTCCTCCAGTAACCTGTGGATGGTCGTGGGTTTCCCGGAGCCGGGTTTCCAACTACCGTTTCCAACTACCGTAATGCTGGCGGCTGTCGTATAAGTGAAACCTTCTTCAGTACGGGGTGAAACACCAATCAAACAAACAAATAAATAAATGAACACATAGCGAGTGAAAAGTAGGGATGACGTAATTGATTTCCGAAGCAATTGATTAGAAGGTTACTAGACTGAGGAACGAGTTTCAGCTTGACTGATTTAAATGTTGAACTTATGGACAATTCAGTGATCGTTTGATTGAATGCTTTATGACTAACTGAGTGATCAATTTGTTGATTGCTGAAGTGTTTCAGTTGCTCAGAGACAAAGCACACACAAATCTCACGTGAGTTCTCCCAGCATGTGAATGCGCATCAATTTCTGTAACAAATAACATAGTTGAAAAGTAATTCCATTACATCCTGTTTTGTGTGTATTAGAGTTTAGCTTATACAGTTTAAACTGAACCCCATCCCCCTTCTCCCAATTCCTCAAAATATTCAGTAAAACTTTTAAGCTTACAAAACGTTTCGACCGAACAAAAACTCGGATACAGATGTGCTCTAAATACCCTGTAGATACAAATGTATTTGTAAAATTTTCAAAATCCGACCGATAATGCGTTTGTGCATGTTCAATGTAGCACATCTGTATCTACAGGGTGATCCTTGTTACATTGTGTTGACTTGATGACTGAGATGCTGTGTGTAAAATTTCACAACGATTGGGTAAATATCTTGATAAACTTTGTTTCGGGAGAGCTTATTTTTGATGCACTGTTTACATACAGTTCAGAAATCCCAAACCTTTTTTATGAGATACAGGACAGAAATTATGTTATAACGTAATACTCTGTTTATCTAATATAATCCTTATATTATATTATATTAATAATATTATTAATATATTATATTAATTATTACATGAATTAACAGCATGTTTGTGTTATATGCCATAAAACAATCTGCTGCAATAACAGAAAACATTCTAGCATCAGATTTTCTGTTAAATTTTATATATTATTTTGTTGGGTGTACGGACACACATATAACACTATATACCTTATAATCCGCCCCTGAAGCGTCCGCTAGACCTTTCAGTTCCTCTGCGAAATATTTTCCCGTGAAGCGTTCTGTGGCGAGAATTTCCAGGTCCAGAGCGAAGTCCAGGCTGTAGGGGAAGAAACCAAAGATTTTAAATTTATTGGTTTATTTGATTGGTATTTTACGCCGTACTCAAGAATATTTCACATATACGACGGTGGCCAACATTATGGTGAGGAGAAACTGAGCAGAGCCCGGGGAAAACCACTACCCCCCGCTGGTTGCTGACAGACCTTCCCACTTACGCAGAGAGTTTAAAAGATAACACTAGACCAAATGTATATATGCCTCGATAAAGTATTCCATATGAAGTTTGAAAAGGAAAAAAAAAATTTTTTTGTGATCTTGCATAATCGAGGTGTCGCATTTCAAAGTAAGCAAAATCGACCATACTGAAAGAGTCGAGATAATACGAGTGACGTGACATCGTGTTTCCGGGTGTTCAACCATGGCCTCGATAGATCACCTGCTTGGAACGTGATTTATAAAGTGACAAAGCACATCAGAAGTCAGTGACTGTATGTGTGTATACAGTACTCTAACCAGGCTTCTCACGGGCAAGGGGGCTCCGTGGCCAAGCTGGTTAGCAGGTCAGCGCGGCTCAATGCTCCATGTGACTCTCACCAATGCGGACGCTGTGACTTTAAATCCAACTCATGATGTCTGCCTCTCATGCGGATGGATGTGGGTTTCCCTTGAGCTCTGTTCAGTTTCCTCTCACCAAAATACTGACCGCCGTAGAATAAGTGAAATGTTCTAAATGCGGCGTAAAACATCAATCAAATAAACAAACAAATACGTAACAATGACCAGGTTTGAAGTGAAACATCCGCGCCTGGCCAAGAACCAAACCTGGATTTGAACTCGCGATCCACCTCATTGGATTATATTTAGTGAAGAAATTTAAGTTAATTAATATTTGAAGACATACTGGAATCAACAGCGTGAAAATTACATAGTAAAAATCACAAAAACTGATACAAAAACAAGGGAGGTAAAGAAGCCTTTAAAGTCCGACTTACCCATAGTTGCTGACGTCTTTCAAAAACCAGTTTGGAATGAACGTTACGGTCCCGTTGACAGCCTCAATCTGAGAATAAAGGGGGAATATCTGGTTTCATGAGATGTTAGGAAAGATAGACAGATGATTTCGTAACGTCTGTCTACTCCCGCATACATATGTACAGATGATTCCGTCAGAAATATCCGTCTTGTTACAGACCAACGACAACGGACAGTTTGAATGTGATGTTTCGAACCCACGACCATCCGAACAAAACTGGCAAACCATCCCACGTATGTCTGGAGAGATGGTCAGCATGACTTAAACTCACAGGTAGGGTACCTACTTTACTGTGCTGAACTAACACGTTAACCTCTACTTAATTATTTGATTAAGCTCAAGAATCCTTCACTTAATATATCACCGGCACGTAACTGATTACCTTCCCAGCATGTTACGATCAGATTCTACTCTCAATGCATATGTATGCAGACACTTTCGGCAACATCCACCGTTAATATCGTCCCTTTGAACGCTATTTCGGTCGTATCACGCGTGTGTCTGCTTGTACATGTAGCAGACTAGATCCAAAATGGCAACAAATTTGTAGTGCTACCTCACTAGAAATGCATACTGAAGATACCTGAAATGACACCCACCCTGTCACATTATATCAACTCCAGGCTGATCGCCAAGTGAACTGGTGTCATGATTACTGACGTTGAAGTCTTAGTGATGACTCAATTCGGTATGGAAACTTAGTTCTATACATCTTCTTGTATTTGACATTTACCACTCTCAGGAAATTTCACCATTTACCAAACCTGATAATCAGCGCTTGCAAAGGAAAGTGACAAGGGCTGTGTGTTAGACTTCTTTTTTTTTTTCAAAACGGTCATCTTCAGATGAGATTAATTACATCATTACATTATTTTTATTTCAGATCATTTGTTTAGCTGTTATTTCACACCGTACTCGGGAATAATTTTAGGGATGACGTTATTTGCATTTGACATGTACCACTCTCAGTAAATTTTAAAAATTACCAGATCTGATGATCAAATGTCTTCCTTGCAAATGTTTAGTGTAGAAGAAAAAGAATGTTTCGAATTTGAACTCCTTTGTCGCCAAAGGTAATATATGTCTTACTCATGTGATTTGTCAAAACTCGTTTAACATTTATAATTCCGACAAATATTTGCCAGTATTTTTTCCGTTTAAATGTAAATTTACAAAACACTGATTCCATTCGTTAAGCAATGTGGTGCAAAATTAAACACATTTTTAAAAGTTAATTTTTTCTATGTGACTGTGATGAATGCTTACAATTTGGTCTTCCATATACTCCCATACCGCATCCGCCATCTTTAAAGTTGCGTTTTTCTGAAGTTTACCGTGTGCAAAACCCATTTCGTATGGACTTCCTGTAATTTAAATAAAAAACATTTCTATTTATTTTTGCGACTAAAAATGTAATACACATGTCTTGCGTTCATGTAATATTACCTCGACTCGTATCTTGTTTTTCACTTGTAACACATCTAAACTTAACAATGTAAATCTGATATAATTGTATTTATCGTATTTATCGCATGATATGTTTTCGTGTTATAATTTTTGGGCCAAATTTGTTTCATTTAAAGCAATAACTTTTGGTAAACTTTGAATCCGGACTTGATCTTAAACTTGTTTGAATCAAAACAATTTATAAATCTACTCCAGGGTTTTTGCTTAACAAAAGCATAAAATGATGTGACATGAAGCATAAATATGACGTCACCGGAGAACATAACTCGCATAAAACATGTCTTAAATCGCATTTTCTATAAAACATCGTGTTTTGTGTGTACATGTAGTTAAGCTGGAAAGCCAAAGAGTTAGTTCACATCCTCTACTAAGTACATCAGAGAATGAGTTGATTTTGCTTCTCTTGGAATCGACCTGTATAGACGGGAGATGCCCCCTATTCTGTTTTCAATTCCCTCTGAAAAGAAAATTTAAGAAAAAATGAACTATCATGTTATCTATGACTATATTGCACATTTTGCATGATTTTTAAAATTCTCGTAATTCTCTTAGTTCTCGTAATTCTCGTAGATCTCGTAATTCTCGTAGATTTCGTAATTCTCGTAATTCTCGTAGATCTCGTAATTCTCGTAGTTCTCGTTATTCTCGTTATTCTCGTAATAGATCTCCACTATTCGTTTAAAAAGGTCAGAAAAGAAACTATGATAAATTCCGCAGCACGACAAAAGGTATAAAATTGCATTGGAAATAAACAAAACTGAGTAAAAATAGACGAAAGGTTTCAGAGTTAAACTGACCTTGATCTGTGACTTGTCACGTTGAAACCCGCCATAAAACAGAAATACGAGTGTCAGCGTATACATATGTTTACTTCAAACAGAGAGCGTTTCTAACCACCATGACAAACTATGTGATTTTCTAAATGCGTGTCTCACAGTATACCTACCTTAAACATGTACAATATCAAAATGCCAAACGTGGAGATTGTCTGGAGGCTTGTCTCAGCATCCACTAACATTTATTGTGATTTTTCTGACTGTATGTACTTTCTTACTTCTTATGTAGTTTATGTTGAACGTTCTATTGGGAACTGGACGATTACTGACAATATGGCTGACGATTGGTACACTATTGTCTGTTGAGTTCAAGTCCAGCTCATGCTGGCTTCCTCTTCAGCCGTACGTGGAAAGGTCCTCCAGCAACCTGCGGATAGTCGTGGGTTTCCCCCAGGCTCTGTCCGATTTTCTCCTGCCATAATGCTTGCCGCCGTCGTATATGTGAAATATTCTTGAGTACGGCGAAAAAACAATAAATAACAATTGTTTTTTTCCACGCCAAAGTCTACTCACCCCAAACATGTACGATATCAAATCCATCTTCTCCGTTACCCACGCGATAGAGCTTCCCGTTGGTGGTGGAGTCCACAAACACAGGAGCCTGGGTGTCGATAGGGTTAACATTGGGACGAGCGTGGTCAGGATTCTAAGGATGGTAATAGTACAGTACTTACTTACACTTCATAGTTATACGCATTTCGTGTTTCGTTTGAATTATTGATTTCTTTAACTCATATTTAATGTTATATTCAATTTTGCTTAATTTCGAAAAGAGAGGATTTAAACGTTCTCTTCCTGGTTTCCTCTCAGTATAATGCTGACCGCTGTCGTGTAAGTAAAATATTCTTTTATGAGTGCTTAGGGTTTGACGTTGTACTTAACTGTTTTTCAGTCATATGATGACTAAGGAGTCCCAAGAGTCCATGTTAAACAAATTCTAGAACACGGCTTTAAAGACTATTTAAATAATGAAATGATAAATTTTGATCAAATTTGTGGTGAAAATATATCCAGATGGATTAGTATATTTACAAAATTAATAGTTAATTAACCATAATTTAAGTTTTGCTGTGCAACTTTTGTTATTTATTATTTATTACAGACAAATTGCATGTAGGCTAAAAGACTATGTTGTTAAATTAAATGTAAAAGCTATTCAATACAATGACAGAAGTGACGATCCAGGCGTGCTTTTGTTTCTTTTTTCTTCTTTTCTTTTGCCACAAAATACATTCTGATATTTCATTTTTATGTAAATAATAAAAAGAGTTCAAGTGAAGACAGAATAATTTGAGCCTTTCAGGTTAAGTATATTCAAAGAAACGCCAAATCTAGTCCACCAGATATACATTAAATATTTATGACTTTGCGACACTCACCAAAGTGTCTTCAACAGATCTAGCTTATAACAGATTTAGTGTTTTATTTTATGTTCGATTTAAACTTACCGGAACACAATGAGATCCGGAGACGTGAGCAATGAAAACGGACAGAATCAGGCACTTAACATTTGCAAATTTCATTTTGACAACCGTCTTTGTCTGCATTCACTCTCTTACACGAATCTCATCTCATCTCACACACAGTTACACGTACACTATACATAGATGCATTTTGTGTGATAATCTACTCGGTTGAATTAAGGACAAATAGAAAGCGTGTTATCGTGCACTGATAACAAAATCGGGAGAGGGACAATATGCGGGGTCCGTACTACATAAAGACCTTTGTTTTCGCACGAGATTTAGCAGAGATAAAAATGTTATCTGTTTTTGACGGGTCGTCATTTTGATCTACTGCGATTTTGTAACTAAATATATAGTACGTAATTATACTATACATACACGGTGCATCCTAAAAGCGTGTGTGGTAGTTTACTTAAAGGTCCATTAAAATTATATATTAATCTTTCAATTTATTTCTCTATTTGATTGGTGTTTTACGCCGTACTCAAGAATATTTCGCTTATACGCTGACGGTCAGCATTATGGTGGGTGGAAACCGGGCAGATCCCGGGGGAAACCCAAGATCACCCGCACTATGCTGGGAGGCCTTCTCACGTACGCTGCCAGAAGCCAGCAAAAGCTAGACACAGCAACCGCACTGGTCAGAGATTCCTGAGTTATTGCGTCGCTCTGGCACGATAACCACTCGGCCATGGAGGCCCTATGTATTTCTGAACTAAAATAGAGAAATAGATTTGATTTATTTAACTTACAGTTGATTAACACAATAACTTTTCACATCAGGTCATGTTCATGACCGGTGGTATAATTTGCTTTAGATCTCTGCTAAAGTAGAGGTGTGTCTTTAATTCCAAACGTTAAATATGAAATCGATAACATATCTAAAACTCATTACCGCCTAACACGTTAGCCATGTAGGAGGATTACACCTTGGACCAGGCTGAAAAACAGAAAATGAAATAAGTGTAAAAAGGTTTATGGTCTAACAGATCAATAAAAAGGTTTATTTATTTGATTAATTTTTAAACCGTAGTCAAGAAATTTTCATTTATATCACGCCTGTTACACTTATTGATAGGGGAAATTTGAGCCAGTGTAAACCATCGGCTTTGTACATGTTAGGAACATAGGTAATTATTTGGGCTATTTTAAAATGAAAACAACAAATGAGGCTGGATTTGGGATAATAGAATTTTTGCGAATAATCCCCGGTACAGCCTGTTTAACATTTCAGTCTTGAATAAAAAATAAATAAAAATAAAGTAGTGCGAATAAACCCGAAACATAGAATAATATATTGCCTTACGTCATTTGTTAGATTTCTCACTGAACTCTCCTTTGTGGAGCTTAGGGTTTCAAGTTGAAATGGAACTATTTTATCTGGTGACACAGAGGTTTGTACGCCGCTATGCGGCGCGCCTTGATGACAGAGGTTCTATTCCCTACGCACCGCGCGGAGATCGACACATATTGTGACATCATATTGTAAGAATGGCATGCAACGGGCGGAACTGCCTTCAGGGGAAAAGCGTATCTTTGTTAGCTGTTGTTTTTAGGCTTAAATTCAGGACATGGCTAGGGGATTCGAGTACAAAGATTACAGCTTAGATGACGCTGGCGACTGAATTACACACTGTGATAATACCTCGGTGAGCATGCCTGACACATAAGGGTGGGTGACAGCACGTTTGGGTCTGCTGCGTGGATGGGAAAGCTCGAAGGTTGGGGTGGGTATCTGTGGAGGGCGGGATGGGGTGTCGAAGGTGCAAGAATTTATGCGTCGAAACAGACGCCCGTAGTCCAGCCGTCAGCCAAGAAGGACGTTCCAGGTGAACAAGAGATATACATAATTAAGGGGACTTACTGCTTATTTTTTTTCAGAAAACAGCCTTGTTTTCAATAATTTTATGACAGGAACTATAATAGCACACTTTCAAAAAAAAAAGGAATATTTCAAACTCGTGAAATAAAAAAGTAAAAATGAACTAAAACTTAATGTTGAAATACAGACTAAGAAAAGGTGGAACAATTTGCGACATAATGAGCAAGTGTGAAAAGTTTAATTAATCATGAAATAATATAAGAAAGTGAAGTAAGTACCAAGCGTAAAATGAAACGAAAACTTAATAATTAATAATTATGAGTGAAATGCCGTGAAATAAGAGTAACTCTGTAAATGAAAATTATATGTGGAATAAGATTGAAATAAAGCGAAAACATGAGATCAGAAATTTACTTTAATAAGAACTAAGGAATAAACGTGACACACGACCTCCCAAAAATGAAAGAAAGACATTATAAATGGTCTGGGTAGTGCTTTGTAAATTTTTACGGAACAATTTTGGAACGATCTTCCATAACATTTCGTCACAAACCAAATATCGTAAGCTAGTAATTGTGCATTACAACCTGCGAACGGTTTCTCATGACTCTGTTTGATCCAACTATAATGCTGGCAGCCATCGTATAAGTGACATATTTTTCGGTACGACGTAAATCACCAAATAAATAAAACAATATTATTATTTCGTTTACATTAACATAACCTGATTAAGGCTAATGAATTTTAATGCGCGCTATCAGTACTGTTACGTCCCGTAAGCCCAACGAATTTGCAAAGATTTTGTTTCCGTAATTCTCGTACGTGAAGGGGTGCAAAAGGGGTATTATTCCTATCACTAAAAAAATTCACTTCTATTCACACATGGTAGAACTCTTAGTCATCTGTCATCCAAGTCATATTCCGGAATACCCCCGGGAAGATATTAAGACCAGCTATACCAAGAATATATTAAGAGCAGTAAACTGTGTCCAGCTTGTTTGTGGATTAACTTTCCACATGTGCATTTGACTAATCAGTCAGCGTTTGTAATTAAAGAACGAGTTTATACCTGAAACCAGCAACTGTTTCTCATAGTTAAGTAAACAAACAATTGTAATTATAAATATGGTTGTTTCTCAAGTAAAGAGATGAAGGAAAAAGGTTTTGGAGGTTGATCTATAAAAAAACTTCGGAGTCTGGTCATTCCCATGTTGTTATGTATAATAAATGCCTGTTGTTAACTGAGAACGCCTTGGAGAGTTCTCGTATTTACGTTAAACATGGGGATGAAGGCGTCTTGCTTAACGGTATATATAAGCATACCCTTGTCAAACGGATGCCGTTCAGAGGAATTCACTACAATTGATCGAAAACTATCGAAAATGGTTTAAAGCCAGACTTTCGACATGACACATGTTACGGAGTGATAAGGTGTTATTTAAAGACATGGCCACATGTATGCATAATCATTATATATGCCCGACATAAGGTGAGGTAAGGTTTTGATGAATTTAAAGACATAGACCTTCATCCTGCCACATATGATAATGATATTTGTGCCTTTTAAGTGAGAACGGTATGGCGTAAGCAAGAGTTTAGTAAATAAATCAATAAATCAATTAATCAATAAATCAATTGATCAATCGATCAGTCAATAAAGGTGAGGTGCAAAGATTTTTTGTCTGAAACTGAAAGTCATTAGAGTTAAAAACTTGTAAAAATGTGTATTAAAATACTTATTAAAGGATTTTCACAACATTCTAATTACGACAAAATAAAAATAAAGAAAAAAAAACAGGAATTTTTTTGGTAAAAATTAAAAGCGTTGCAGTTCGCCTTTCAGACCAGATATACGGTTTTCTGTGTTCAAAGATAGGATCGATCCTTTATCCTGGTATACATAATTATAATATAATTCGTATATTTTATATAATAATATGTAATTAATTTTATAATAGAACCCTCGTCCTCTAATCAATGAGGACCAATGAATGCATCGACTTCATGTGGACATGCGCATTGCTTCCTCAGAAATAATAATAATATTGTCATTGTCAGACCTTTTCAGACTAAGATAATTTAAATTCCCCTGAACAATAAAACTATAGTGGTCAGAGGGTTGATAATTCCTTTGTACAATTTTGCACACTGTTAAACATTGCACGGGGAAAGGGTTTTATTGTAGGAATGCTGGCCGCCGACGTGTAAGTGAAATATTCTTGAGTACGGCGTAAAACACCGATTAAATAAATAAATATTGTAGGAAAGGCATATGCCATGGAAAGCTGCCAGAGTTTGTGACAGCTATTATGTGGTTATTGAGACACCCGTTCATTATTTATGATAAACAACACCAGGTAAACAAGTTAGAACTCGAAAACCACTTCGAAATACACTATTACATATACTGGACTAAAGAGAAACTATAACTTATGATACAGACTGAGAACAAAGAGAATTCTCCCCCCCGCCCTCCCCAGTTAACAAAATGACACATTTTTGTTCAAACAAAACAAAAAAACAAAGGACAAATAATAAGAGGTCATTTACATCGTAAGCATCGACCTGTAGCCATGGTGATATGAACATATACAAAGCTGAAATCGAATTTAAACAATAGAGAATTTTGAACACCGACATTGAAGGATAAGCTGCTTCCATAACGTCAATAGTGTCAATTGATTGTTTCGCAAAATGGGACGCTGTAAATTTCTGCCCTGGTGCAACTGCCTCCCATGCGCACGAGGGTGAAGCAGAGTAAATTCTTGTATCTGGAGAGCAGCTGCGTTTATCCGTCGCTGTGGGGAGTTTGTTTCAAGCAGCTCTCGTATTGCACGGAAACCAGCAACGGTTACAGCGAGTGAGTGAAGGGGAGACGCATCAGCCCGTCTGCGGAAACAAGGGCTGAAGTGAATGTTATCCCGTCTGTGTCAGCAGTGATGTGAGCGATGCGAGCTGAGACGTGTAGTATTGTAAACGCACTTGGGGAAAGACTGCAATCCAGGCCTTTGCCCCTTATTGCGAGAAAAAGTATGGACAATTCTGCGAAACCAAAGACTGACTTCTGAAAAGGGTATCTTACAGTGATAACTGGAGTACATTCAAACATAATTCCTGGCCTGTTGTTTGCGAGAAAACTGGAGTTAGTGGGACCTGAATATAGCGGATACCCACGTGACGACTGTAGACGACGACTTACTTTCAGGCATGTTTCTAGTTCTCTGCTCCACACCCGTAACATCATGTTGTGAATGACCACACAGTACAGTGCTAAATCGCCTTGGAATATACACGCCAAGCTCTCGGCCGCTGGATGTGGACCGAGGCGCTGTCAGGAATATATCTGTACGTAAGTAGGTGCAGGCATTCCTCCCACGCCTCATGATAGCTGTAGATGTTAACGCTTTAACTAGTAAACAACCGTGGAACTCTTGGGGTGTCAAATCTGCCTGCTGTCGAGCCAAAAGAGTTTTAAATTGATTGTCCATGATGTTTCGACGTTTACCGTCAAAGGTATGAGGGCTTATATGGGCACACTGATCGAAAAAGTGCAAAGAAACTTCAATAACTTTCTGGGTACATCTTCAGTTCCAAAACCGGCCATGTTTATAAGTTTGTTACGTTGTTTTGGTGTTTAGGATTATGTTCTCATATGCCTGTGACGTTGTTCTGGTGTTTAGGATTGTGTTCTCATATGCCTGTGACGTTGTTCTGGTGTTTAGGATTATGTTCTCATATGCCTGTGACGTTGTTCTGGTGTTTAGGATTATGTTCTCATATGCCTGTGACGTTGTTCTGGTGTTTAGGATTATGTTCTCATATGCCTGTGACGTTGTTCTGGTGTTTAGGATTATTTCCCCAGGCCTGTCACGTTGGTCTGATTTTAAGGTTTTAGGTTCCCAGGCTTGTCATGTTCTTCTGGTGTTTAGGATAGTGTTCAGAGGCCAGTCACGTGGTTCTAGTGTTTGGCGTTTGGTTCTCAGGCCTGTCACACTCTTCTGGTGTTTAGGGTTAGGGTCCCAAGATTCTCACGTTGTTCTGGTTGTTGGGGTCATATAGAGGGTAAATCGGGATTGTTCAGAGGAAGTATACATTCACCGTAACATTTCATGCCTTCTCGGGCGTTGTCCGTCTTGGTCCACTCGTAACATGCTTTCCTTGAAACCCTTTTGTCGAATAAGATAACGAGTTCGATTCCTATTTTTTTTGGAGCTTAGCAATGTGGGCTAATGGAGAGGGGGGGGGGATTAATTTGGAACAAACAAAACATTCTTTTTTAGTTTTCTTCTTATATTCTCAAGCTATATATTAGATAAGTTTAAGTATATTGTTGTGAATCTGTACAGATTATATACAGTATTCTTCCACTGAAAGCACAAGGCTATTTACTTAAGCTAACAGCGAAGTAAGTGTGTGAGCGAAACCTGGCTTAGTGGTGATATTCCTGATGATACTGTTAACTCGATATACTGATGATGCTGCTTATGTACTGGACTTATATTGGACAATTATAACGGATTGTATTGGTTATGTAATTGACTGCGGAGTTGCCTCACCAATGGCTAATCTCGACCATTGTACTATTTATTGTACTATAAAACATCTTATGTACCGATAAACCAAAGGCTTTTGTAAGACATGTGTGGACTTCAAATGTGCCGATTTGCATGGTCTGCGCAGTCTTATCTCTGTTACAGCATTTGATGCCGTTCGTAATATTTTCTCTCATGTTAATGACAAATTATTTGTCTGAGCAGTTTGTTTCTGTCATGTTGCAAAGAATTTATTCGAATAAGAAAGTCATTATTAGACCACGTGACAAGCCTTGGATGACCAACGATGTTCGGTACAAGATACGAGTGAGGAATCCTTGTTTCAAAAAATACAAACGGACTAAGTCCGATGGGGATAGGTTTCGATATTATATATCTAGAAGGGAGGCCAATAATGCTAAACGTCAGGCAATACTGCGTTACTCCACATATTAAAAGCTCTCTCAAGCCTGCCCTGTATTAAAAAAGGAGATAGACATGACGTTTCTAATTATCGACCAGTGTCCCTTCAACCCTCTCTTTCTAAGGTCTTGGAGAAGGTGGTGTATAAACATCTGTATGAATATTGTATGTCAAATAATCTTATACCACAGAACTCTGGATTTAAACGTGGGGATTCGACTGTATGCCAGCTTACAAATTGTTCATGACATATACAAAAGTCTTGACACGTGAAATGACACCTGTTTACTATTTTTAGATGTCAGTAAGGCATTTGATAAAGTCTGGAATGATGGTCTCCTGTTTAAGTTAGAGCAGTTGGGTATTGAAGATCCTCTACTTGCGTGGTTAAAAGATTATTTGTGTGACAGAAAAATTTGCCTTAATGGCACTGAGTCCGAAACTTATCCAGTATATGGTGGTGTCCCACAAGGCTCTGTATTGGGTCCACTTCTCTTTATAATTTTTGTCAATGATATTAGTATGAATATTGAATGTACTATTAACATATTCGCGGATGACACATCCTTGTCTGAAGAAATCTTAGACTTAGCAACATCTGAGGCTAAACTTTATGGTGATCTTGAACGTCTGTCCAACTGGACTAGTCAATGGCTTGTGTCATTTAATGCTACCAAAACCGTTTATCTCTTAATATCATTGAAAAATATTCACTCACATCCGAGATTGTATTTAGATGGCGTAGATGTGAAGAGCGCTCCGTCCCATAAACATCTTGGAATTATTCTGCAGCACAATGGAAAATGGAATGAGCATGTAAGAGCTATAGTTAAGAAAAGTAATATGAAATTGAGTATGATTAGTCGAGCCAGGCGAACACTAGCTAAAAAGTGTATGATCATACTGTACTTCGGCTTGATAAGGTCTGTTATTGAATATGGAGATTTTCTATTTGACAACTGCAGCGTTTCAATATCCAACTCATTGGAAAATGTCCAACGCCGAGCAGCATTGTTATGTACAGGAGGCTTACGTTGAACTTCGTATAAATCTCTTTTAAATGAACTAAAATGGGAACCCTTATACAGTCGGCCTAGATCCAAGCGCATTCTGTTTTTTCATAAAGTCGTCAGTGGGCTCTCTCCTCCATACCTAAAGACCTCACTAACTCAAAGGTATAACAGCGAAGCAAATGCCTACAATCTTAGAAATAGACATCACTTTCGATTATTTAAATGCCGAACTCAGATTTTCTCTTCTTCCTTCTTTCCCAAGACTACTAAAGAATGGAATTCATTGCCTGTTCATATCCAAAACTCTTCACTGGAAACAGTTAAGAACTTTTTGTACTCTCAAGACGGTATTAACCGTGATCTAACATCTGTGTATAATTCATCTGACACCTTTCCCTCTATTGTGCTCTGTAGAATGAGAATGGGACTGAGCGCTCTTCGCGGTGACCTCTTTAAATATAACATCATCGACGATCAGTCATGTAGTAAATATAAACATAAATGTGAAAATGCATCTCATTATTTCCTTGAATGCCCCGCCTATGCCACTCACATGCCAAGCACATGCCAAAAAGCATCTTTAGAATTATATCTCCTGGAGTTCACCCTTCTGTATTTTTGACTAGTTGTTCTAAACACATTTGTGCTTTACTCTTATTTGGTTCACCTGAACTAAGCGTAAATAATAATCAGTTGATCTTAAAATCTGCACATAAGTTTATAAGCATGTCCAATAGATTCACCATCCAAGCCCAGCAGTAATATGATTTGATTTTGATCTTTCTTTGTTCCCATCACCTTATTGTGTACATGTACATGTCATTTGTTCTCTTTGTTGTCTATGTTATTTTATGTATATACGTTGATGTTATGTTGAGGGATCCCCTCGTGGCTATACAGCTGTGGGAAATCCTCAATAAACAAATAAAGAATTACAATTACAACAGCTTATCATTGAAAAAGGTTGCACCTGTTTATCTTTTTAGCTTTGTGAGGCACAACTTTTCTCAAATATCAACATTAGACGAGAAAATATACTATCCTATACTTTTAGGGGAATACGATAAACTCATGCTCAGCAACGAATATTTTTGCACGTCCTATTCTATCTGCTACACATGTTGCATTACACCTTCAACCGCGTATCAAGGAAGCCCTTACATCATGTCTCGCGCGGTCTGTCACTGTAAGCAGGCTGGCGATCGAACTGCGCATGATTTAACATCTAGTTGCAAGAGGTCGGATCCATAAAATTCTGAATTTTTACAACCTTTCTGGTCCAGACTATGTGTATATATATATATATATATATATATATATATATATATATATATATATATATATATATATATATATATATATGCTCAGAGGTATTTGATGAAACAGTTATAAACCATTCGTGTTCTGCTGTTATGTTGGTTGTTATAAATATTGGAATACAGAATGGAACTAACTGTAAAGTACAGTGTATTTATTATTCGCTTGAATTTATTTTCTCGGATTTACTTTAAAAATGGGTGTATCAAAGCGACATTCATTCGAAGCGAGCATATGTTGTATCTACTTCCCTTTCACTTTCCTGGCATATCGAAGACTGATGTAGCTAAATACTAATGGACTTCCGCTTGTTTTATACCCATAAAAATTTATCACCATAGTTTGAATATATATAAAACATAATTTTAATCTAATTACAGACAAGACACTCATTACCACTTCGGTTTGTTATGGATGCAGCCCGTTTGCGATTGATGTCGACCGCTCATCGTTACGTATATATTTTCGAATGCAATTCAGTTTTTATCCAAAAAATATAGTACTTGTTCCAGAAAAACACACAATTGATTCCCCCCCCCCCCCAATATTTTCAGTTTTTAATTGAATTTTAACACGGAATACCGGGTCTAAAATCGACGTGTATGAATTCCGGGGCCCTTTTGTATACTTGTTTTCAGGAATTTGGGGGTTCAGATTGTTATATAGGAGTGATACTTTTCCTTGTGCTTTTATGACTACATTTTCACTGTGATCCAATAGGACATTAAATCTAACTGCATGTATATACTGCCTGAATACGTGGCTGGCTGCTATCCTGTTTTATTTTCATAAAGAATATCGAATAGTTACATGCAGAAAAGATGAAAAGATGAAAAGTGCTGTGTATAAAACACCATAAAAATCTAAATGTTTATTAAATGTGCATGGGGCATATTTAAGTAGTACGGCGTAAAACAGCAATCAAATAAACAAAATAGAGCGTATTTAGGGGCTTGAAATTTGATATCACAATTGGTCTGAATTGCGCTGAAGTCCAGATGTGGCAAGTTATCGTGCTCATAAAAAAGATAATGAATCAGAGCTTCCATAATCAACGAGTGGAGGAAGAGGAAGCCGGGACCGATTTGTGACGTTATGGGATAATGCGTTAAGTACACAGTGCGTGTATTACGTGGAGGCATATATTTGTGACGTTATTACGTGGGGGCATACATTTGTGACGTCATATAAATGATACTTTAATTACACAGTACGTGTTTTACGTGGAGGCATACATTTGTGACGTTATTACGTGGAGGCATACATTTGTGACGTCATGTGAATGATGCGTTAAGGACGAAGCACGTGTATTACGTGGAAGCATATATTTGTGACATTATTACGTGGGGGTATACATTTGTGACGTCATATAAATGATACTTTAATTACACTGTACGTGTATTACGTGGAGGCATATATTTGTGACGTTATTACGTGGGGGCATACATTTGTGACGTTATTACGCGGGGACATACATTTGTGACGTTATATAAATGATACTTTAATTACACAATACGTGTATTACGTCGGAGCATACATGTGTGACGTTATTACCTGGGGGCACACATTTGTTACGTTATGTGAATGATGCGTTAAGTACACAGTACGTGTATTGCGTGGAAGCATATATTTGTGACGTTATTAAGTGGGGGGCATACATTTGTCATGTGAATGATGCGTTAGGTACACAGCACGTGTATTACGTGATGGCATACATTTGTGACGTTATGTGAATAATGCATTAAGTACACAGCACGTGTATTACGTGATGGCATACATCTGTGACGTTATGTGAATAATGCGTTAAGTATACAGCACGTGTATTACCTGGCGGCATACATCTGCGGCGTTATAAGAATGATACGTTAAGTACACAGCACGTGTATTACGTGGTGGCACACATCTGTGACGTTATTACTTGGTGGCACACATTTGTGACATTTGTAAATGATGCGTTATGTACACAGTAAGTGTTTTACATCGGGCCATACATTTACCACGTGACGGGAGTGATGCGTTAGGTGCACAGTGCGTGTATTACGTGGGGCAAACATTTTGATTGTCAAGTTTCAATCTGACATTGTACTGATTCCAGCTATTTTTACACACCCACTCGGGTTTTACCGGGAAAGGCCGGGAGGTGGGAGGGAGATAGCGTTCGTGCCATTGGTCCTATTATCTAACATGGAAGATAAGGTGTGACTCTAAGACTCTAATCTGGTTTATCACACTGAGTCAAACAACAAATGCCCTCTATCTCTGAGCGTCTGTCAAACCTTCACTCCTACAGACTTGTCCATATCTTCGTTTTGCGTGACTGTATCCGACCCTGGGACTTTATATATTTGTATATTTACTTATTTGATTGTTGATTTTCACCGTACTCAAGAGTATTATAATGTATTTATACATTTATATCTCTGATATAAGAGATGCTGTCAGATTGCTCACTGACAAAATACTGCAGGACCTAGCCAGCTAAAGCCGATCTCGAACTTCTGACTCCTCTGACCATGTCGATCATCAAAGTTCAGTGTGGTATACGTTAAACTCTTTCCACATTTAACTGACTTTTCCAAAATTTCTGCCGCTCTTCACCATACCAGTGGTAGAAGGAGGCATTTGGGAAATACTAGTTTGTGAGTCAATTAAGATTCTAAATATACATACATGTAAATATACATATTTGTATATCCGGTTCACTTGAAACGAAATGCAACTCATTAGCATTTATTTATTCATTTATTTATTTATTTGTTCAGTTAGTTATTCACTTAGTTATTCATTCATTTATTTATTTGATCATTTGACAAGTCGCTCACCAACTTTCCCACACGTGACATACAAATATGCGCACCATATTGATGCCAGACCAAAAAAACCTCAAAAAAAGTCACGTTAGACAGCTCAAATAGCCACACGAACCTCGTCGACCCTTTATTGTCTCCAAGGCCCCATGTACAATCAATGATTACAGGGGGTGGAATGGACAAGTACATTTCATTAGTTAGAGTGTATACACATATAGCTTATGAGAGTGTGGCATATAGTGCCTGCGAGTTTTGGGTTGATGCCCTGTATTAGCTATGTAGCGATAGAATTATGTTAAGGGTCTGATACACGCTTATCCCACGGCCTGGATTCATACATGGATCCAGGTCATTAGATGTAGTCCCTAATGTGCACCCCATACACCCGCATACACAGGGCGTAACGCAGAGCACACGGGATGTCTGAGTTTGGTAGTCAGTTCGTTGTGACATACATACTCACTTCTACACTATACATTTTGGAGAAATAGAGTGTCAGTTTCAAAGGGGGTTTAAATTTCATCATGCGACCACCATTGTATAAGTGTTCGTCAGATTCAGGACTGAAATTGTTGAACATACGACGTGAGTTTTCTTGAGGAGCTTGGAAAACGAAATGGTCGTACAAGGCGTTAGCGTTTCGTGAGAAGAATACAGTTTATAATAGGTCACGCCTATAGTTCAGGATCAACCGCATGGAATATGCCCATAAAATAATATTCCCTACGTCCTCTAATTTTTGGGACATATATCAGTAATGCTGAAAGCAGAATATTATATTTCTTTACCAACTTTTTGGAAAAGTAAAGATATGAGTGTATTGTTCATAAGATGGACTAACTTTCTGAGAAAAAATATTTCTGCTACGATTACACATGTATACTGGCCAACAAGAGCAACAAGAGGATAATGGCAATGATCAAAAACCATGCTGAACACATTTGTTAACTGAAAAGACCACATTTTGGTGCAAATATATTTATTAAGCATGTGTTACACTCTCGTATAGCATTTTTACGCAGAGACAATTATATACCAAGAGGTAGTCTCAAATACTCACCTTGTTGCAGGACGGATTTCCACCGTTTTTTTTAATTATCTAGTACTGCTTCATTGAGACGACTTACCGAAGGCATTTAAGCCCCCGAGCCATTATACTGATATAGGTCAACCAGTCGTTGCACTATCCCCCTTACTGCTGAACGCCCAGCGAGGAAGCTACAACTTCCTCTTTTCAGGTCTTAGGTGTGAGCCGACCTAAGATTGGCCGTGGATCTCTCTCTTTTTTAAATTGTCTCCTTTATTCAGTTACTGTATCTGTAAAATGAGCGAAAGTTACTATGAACATCAATGATCCGTGACACGACATGGCCTGCACGTCGATATGTTGGAGGTATCCCGGGGCAAAGAAGTGTTCAACCGGGAAACAAGCTTTTGGGAAACGTATTTTAACGTTTTAACAACAGGCCGTAATTTACCGGTTAGGTTTGGCCGTTAGCCAACGTTCACGCTGTCCAGTTTTACTCTTAAATGAAAAAAAAAACATAAAAATTATGCAAATATCAGATGAAACAGCGTGAAAAGTTATTTGCATATATGGTCTTGAATATTTTTTTTCGAATTTTTATTTAATGAGAAAAGGGTATTTTAAAAAAATTTCGTATGGTGGGTATTTGGAACAACCACTTTGTATATATCGTCTTTACATAATAATTTTCTAAATAAGGATGTTTTGCCTGCCTAATAAATTTATTTGAATGTAAATTTATTGTTTATATTCAAACACATTTAATCTCAATTATGATAATATTTATGCATATATTTAAAATATAAATATGTTCATCGCCTCTGTTAGTTTAGAAGACAAAATTCTAGCACAACTATATTTATTAAACGTGTGTTACGTGTCTTCACTCATAACATTGTTATTCAGAGTCAATATACACCGAGCGGTGGTTCCAAAATACACACCACACAAACATTATTTTAAAGTATCTATTCCTCTTTAAAGAAAGATGGGGAAAATATTTAAGACCATATACTAGTAGAAAAGTAGCTTCTCGAGCTTTTTCTTCTGAAACTCTTTTTAATTTTTATGTTTTCTCAACATTTAATGCTTTGTCTATATGTTATAAACCGTTTATGTTTTACCTGCATCTTGTTTTGAGATAATATCAACGTCCAGCCTATCTAATTAGTAATATGTAGAGGTTGTGGTGTTACCTGTCACTGGCGACTGGCAGGTTTGGGAGGGAGTGTGAGGGATTTCACAGATAACGGGTTATTTAAGCTGCATGCGGAGAGAATCAAAGTAAATGTATAGTACGCTAGCGATGTTCCAAAGAAAACGTGAGGGGATGTGTTGGCATAACAGCTGCTCTTTAGTAGACTACCTTCATAGCCGAGGACAGCGCGAGACACACAGTTAACTTCAATAATTAAAAGCTTTCATTGTGAAGGCTTGCCCTTTCCATGCCTTATTTGCCAGCAGATTTCACCATCTGTAATTGCATCGCGATGACATATATATAGCGACGGCAAAAACCCGCTTCGTATTTACAGCTTTGGTAGTTCCACAGCTTATGTTGTTTTGTGCCGAACACTTCATTGAGGGGAAAGAACCTATTCGGTTGATAGTAAACACTTACAGGACGTCATAAATCACTATATATTGTATTAAGTCGTGTTATTTATTCGTCAAAAAGTGGCAATGGATTTTCTTACGACAACAATTATGGACGTCATTTTTCATACAACTAAAAAGACTGAAGACTCTTTGCGTATCGGAGGCACGATCAAGGGTTTTATTTAATAAATTAAAATCTTGACCTCACTATATTGTACCACAGCCTCGTTCTAATTTTATTGAAACTAACTGAATTTTCAACTTTGCCCAGAATCATTCAGATTTCTCAGGGATAACTCTGTTTACCGCTTTGTTTTATTAAAGCTTGATTTAAACTCGAAGCTATAACTCCAGCAATACATTCAGAGCTTATTACACTTATACAATTACTACAGCCTGACATATTCTTAACACATAAACAACACTCTTTAATCATTACTGAAATATTGTATAGGTGCATATTGTATGCGTATTTATTTGATGTAAAATGTATCTGGAAATGGATTTGGAAATGAAAAGAAAATAAAACAGACATCGGTACAAGGTGGATTTGAACCGCCTACCTGGGCAGAATCATGGGTGTTCAGTAGATGTTGGATTTCCCGTATCAACCAGATTCGACCCTCATGACCTGACAGACGAAAACTGAAAGCTTTTCTTACACGTTGTGCATATATGGGGTAGGATTACAGTGGTGTTTTGTCTAATGCCCTAATCGAAGAAGAATGTAAACTGTCGGGGAATGTAATGGCTGCGCTTAGAGGCCAATCGAAGTCAGAGGGGCTGGGGTTGGTGGATGTGTGGAGGTATATGCCGGGTGGGGTGGGGATTGGGGTGGAGGGTGGTAGTTAAAACTACCCATTTGTGCACAAAATCTGTACGCACCTTAACAGAAGCACCGGTAATGGAACAATAAAAAAGTCACCTATCAAAATAAGAGACCACAGAGTAGATTGTTATGTTATATATGATAGATTTGTTCTCTTCCAACAGAATAATTTTAAACCGCTTCGGTGGCCTAATGATAGAGCGTCCGCTTCTAATCCGGGAATTAGACCCGGGTCGGTCCTACTTAAGACGTTAAAAATGGTATTTGTTGCTGCCTAATGTGACTGGGTGGGATGTCGTGGAATTTTGATGATGTGAAGGGATATTTTATTGTCCGTAACTTGACATGCCTTGTGACTTCCGTCTTATTGTTTTTTTTTTTTTTTTTTGTTAAATATGATATCTGAACATAAAAGTGTGAGACATCCTAGACCAGTGGCGTCTCATAAATTACAGTTAATTTAAAATTTAAAGAAATTTTGTTTCAGCCAAGGTGCTAGTGGGTGTGCAATTTGCTACTCTTTCAATAGTGATGGGAACAGTTGGAATAAAACCCTAACCACAAGGTAAAGTTAGAAGATACCGAATTTCATCGGTTTTGTGTAATTACTTGCCAATTATGTCGCGTTGCTATGGTTTTATTTTCTATGATATAGTATGATGTGATATTCCCTTGTATGTGTTGGATGTGAGTTACACATGTATTTGATATTGGTTGAATAAATATTTTTCAAAAGAAAAAAAACGTGCTAGCCCAGCGCGTTGACCCACGATCTATCAGCAATGCGATCGCTGTGAGTTCAAGTCCAACTTATGCTGGCTTCCTCTCAGGTCGTACATGGGAATTTCTGCCAGGAAACCGTGGATTTTCCCCAGACTGTGTACCGTTTTATCCCACCAAATTTCACCAAGTGAAATACTCTTCGGCGTACGGCGTAAATAAAAAAAAACAATGAAACGAAATTTATAAATGAATAAAAACATAATATTCTGTTAAAGGACTTGGTATGGTAAGGCGGGGAATGACACACTCGTAAGGCTATTTCTTTTGTTCAGTTCTGTTTTACTTGTCTTTTCCGGTTATATGGCAGGATCGCATTGAAGCAATGTATAAGTCATAGAATGGAAAAATTGGTAGCCTGCTCCAGCCTCAGCGGAACAAAATAGAACAAAACTAAGTGAAAATATTTTTTCTCCGAAATACACGGCTAACACACGCATGCATAGTGGTTATAGTGGATACTGTCACATCGACCGTGATACAGATACGTCTACATATCTGGGCATGCGCAGTGGCGAACCTTTAGTCTGGGACAGGAAATCAAGTCTGTACAGTGTACGGCTGCACACACAGGGTGGATTTCATCCGATACAGAAGTGTTTTACCGGCCCAGCTGTCGTCGATGTTTTGTACCGGTATAGGAACTTGAACTGTACGTGTTGGAAACAGTTTCAAAGTCAGACGGGCTTCTCCAGTTTCATCATTGATTAGCCGAGGTTAGTGTTTAGAGAGTTGACAAAGTTAATTATAGTACATCAATGCCCATCAACTGTGGTATTTTTTGTTTTTTTGTTGTTTGTTTTTTTGGACTCGCTACACACAATGCCGCAGAAAAAAGAATAAGAAACTGATTGTTCTGGCAAAACTCTACAGCAAACTGGTAATCTTTGATCAGAAATTTTCCGATGGTCGCGCGCTTTCAGCGCGATTTGCTTCCCCACATTCTGTATATATGTGTGAACAATTTGTTTGAATTCAGGTAAAACGTCTCTCTCCCGTTTTGTGTCGGCTTCCGTGTTAGATTTTATAATTATTTATTCCTCCCGTTTATTCGCCCATGAAGGTTTTTACCACTTTATTATTTTATTTTATTTTTTTACGTAATTTCAGGGGACTTTGCTCTACATGTATTTGCACAATGAGTTCAGGAATAATGACGGGTATGAAAGCTTGAAATGTTGACAAAAACAAAAGTTGAAGGATTGTCAAATAACCAAAGGCCTGAGTGGTTCGCGCGTGATATAAAGTCACATTCCTTTGTGGCACGAATAGAATGACAACTGTCATACGGCATAAACATATACAAAGTTAAAATTAGTGCGTACATTTTTAGCATATGCAGTTTGAAAGAAGTTTAACTGCGGTTCATTTATCACTGCATAATTTTAAGCGGCAGCCTGCGGATGGTTGTAGGTTTTTCCCGGGCTCTGTCCAGTTTCCACCCACCATTGTGCTGGCCGCCGTCCTATAAGTGAAATATTCTTGAGTATGGCGTAAAACACCAATCAAAAAAAATAAATAAATAAAATAATTTGAAGCGCGCATGTCTATATAAAAAATTGTGTACGTATAATGACATGAATAGCGTAATAAATCAATGAATTTACTTTCAAAAATAATCGGCCACAACGCTAAAAGATGTGGAAGGCAAACGTGGAAGATGTATAATAAAGCCTGCTATTGCACCTGATTACTTTGTTCAATATGACATATCTATTATATTAATAGAACGTAAAAAATTGTCTTAGACTAACATGATATTATAATGCATTCTAGCATCACTCAGACAACTGAGTACTGTAATGTATTGTAAATGTTTGTAACCGTGCACATTGGTACCATAAATATACGGTATTAATTACGTTGTCCCAAAAATATTGCTTGCACGTGGTGATTGCAGTTAGTGGATACAGCTTAGCATGGATGGGAAGAAATTTAACCTTGTTTATAGAAACATATAAACAAAATGAGGATTCAGTTACACATTACAAATACCGTACAATCACGGTATTGGATAATTGTGCCTATTTACTGAATTCTGACGTTCTGTTTCATTAACATTCACAGCCTACATAGCTGTGGAGCTGCATGAACTCATGATCATACTTTAGTTTACACCTCCCTTATTCCCTGTCAGTGTAGCGGAGCACGTGGGTGACTGTAAGACAAAATCGTGCTCACGTGGGCGTGTAAGGAAATGATTACAGTTTATTGCAGATTGTTATCTTTGACTTCTTTTCTTTTATTTCAAGTGTGACCATCCGTTGATCTATAGCACGATGACTGGTAAGCCTACAAGTACAAGAGATCGGCCGTGGCCAGAACTACAGTCTGCCTTCTAACGTACATTTAGATACGAAGACCTTTCCAGACAGCCAAAAATGCAGAGGCCTAAAGAAACGTAAGTTGCAAATATTCGATTTTTTTTCTTCCCTTTTGCCAGACATAAGAATGCTATGATCTTGAGTATCGATCTCAAAAAGAACGTTTGTCAACAGACTCCGGTCTGCTGCGCACGCATGCACCTGCTTTCCGACAGAATCCAGGTTATCTTCGATCGAGCCATCTTTGAAGACGCATTTTTGGGATTCGTAAACACATACAGTAGACTTTTGGCTATAACAGTAAGAACAAGGTCGAATTTCTCCCGATTCAGCGGACTGTACCAACACGTTTGGGGTTGTAAACCATGGTTGTAAAATCAAATATCAGAAAATATGCTATTATGTGTTGGTTATTACATATAGGGTGTATTATCAGCATATTTATACTAGCATCTCTATGATATTTTATGTACACTCAAAAAATTAATCTGTTAATTTTAACAGAAAGTGTGTTTCCCGAGTGATGCTAAAAAGTATTCTGTTATTATAACATATGATGCTGTCATATTTAACATAATATCCTGTTAGTCTAATAGACTATTTATTTATTTGATTTATTTGATTGGTGTTTTACACCGAACTCAAGAATTTTTCACTTATACGACGGCGGCCACCATTGTGGTGGAAGGAAACCGGGCAGAGCCCGGGGGAAACCCTCGACCATCCGCATGTTGCTGCAAGACCTTCCTACGTTCGGCCAGAGAGGAAACCAACAAACCCTGTGGACTTGATCTCACAGGGATCGCATTGGTGAGAGGCTCCTAGGTCATTAGGCTGCGCTAGCGCGCGACAGACTATTTATGTTGAATTGATAGAATATGTGTGTTATATTTGACAGAACCATCTGCTGCAATAGCAGAATACATTCTAGCATCACGCAACAGATTTTCTGTTAAAATTAACAAATTAATATATTTGCGTGTACTACAATTGAAACTCAACACGATCGACTCTTTCTAAAGATAAAGTATTTAGACAGTGGCCTTGGTTTAATTAACCTACCACGCATCTTTAATGAACCTGATGTTCATAGTGCTGTGCCTAATTATTTTAATATCCAAGAGCCATCTTGCATATCCTATGAATATACAAAGCCTATCGCTTCCAAAATTTTCAATTATTCCCAGGCCATCAAGGAGTTCGATTTGGCGACGTATACTTTTGGTGGCTATAACTGTGATTGTGAATCCTCAGTTTTTACCTACGACAAATGTAAACATGTCCTGACTGGTTACCTTAATATTATTAAGAATCATGATCTAAGGATCTCTTTGTGAGAGGTCCTAAGTGTAGAGGAAAGAAAAATGTCAACATTCGATCAAACAAAAAAAAATATCATCTCAGCACTTGAAGAATATGTTAAAAAATGGTCAAAACGGGAGAAAGTGGATTCTTCGGTACTTAACGATGGGCTTGAGGTTGTCAAAAAGAAGGTTAGTTTAACTAAACACCGTCTAGACATTGATGCTCTACCTAAAGTTAAACAGGTTCTGAAGGATCCCACTGTGCAAGACACACTCGCTGACCTTCATAGTAAATTTGTCATCACTGTAGCAGACAAGGCTCCTAATAATGTCATCTTTATTTGCAAGAATTATTATTATCAAATTCTTTCTTAAAGAAAGGCGCATAAATATACCTACCCGTCATACAGAAATACCACAACTTTACTGGATTCCTAAAATGCATAAATCCTCATACAAGGCTCGATTTATTGCGGGTTCAAGAAGTTGTACCACCAAACTCTTGTCAACCCTACTTACGAGAACGTTACAAGAAGTGAAGTCATTTTGGAATAAGTATTGTTGTGCCATAACAAAAAATTCAGGTGTCAACTGCATGTGGATTCTTAACAACTCCAAACGTCTTACAGAAGGACATGATGCTCATATGCATATACCGTACAAACACGTATCCGCATGGGATTTCTCTACTCTCTATACTACGATTCCTCACAAAGATCTTATTGAAAGAAAATCGTCGTTAATTGTCTCGGTATTTACTAAAACAGGTCAACGTTACATTAACGTCAGGCTTTCTTTAGTTCTACTATTTATAAAGGTTATTACTCATGAGATGTTACATTATTTATTGAATTACTTGAATTTCTCAGTAATAACATCTAAGTGAAATTCGGACATACCATTTACCAACAGTGCATAGGTATTCCAGTGGATACCAATTGTGCGCCAATGGGTACCAATTTTGGCAGACCTATACCTGTTTTCATATGAATACGACTATATGCAGAAATTGCTTAAAAGTAATATCTTTAAAGCTCGATCCTTTTCATCTACCAAGCGGTATATTGATGATCTACTGGCGTTAAATAAGCCCCATATTGCTGAAGTGGTGAAGGAAATCTATCCGCCTTCATTGGATTTAAAGGAGACAACAGATCGTCCTGATGGTACATCTTATTTGGATCTATATTTCTACAAAGACGAACAAGGTCTCCTTTCACGCCGCCTTTACGACAAAAGGGATAATTTCAATTTTGATATTGTAAACTATCCTTATTTAGATAGCAATATACCAAAGGGTCCTGCATATGGCGTATACATATCTCGCCATGTAGCATTTGTTAGATCTTGCGTTAATTGTGATGACTTTAATCTGCGTCACAAGTTGCTAGTTCAAAAACTAGTTTGTCAAGGATACTCCATCAAACGCCTTCATTCTAAGTTTCTTAAATTTTACAATGAGTATAACACTCTCGTTGGGAGGTATGGACAGAGCGTTCAAAATCTCTGGCGATTTGCATTGTGATCAACCACATAGACGGCGCTGTTATCCCTATGTACATGGTATTTAACAACATAGATGGCGCAGGTTGCCCAGTGTAACTGTCCGTCTTGTATGTCATGTGTAACATCATAGGTGGCGCCCCTTGTAGCATGAGATCTTTACATATTAACGGGGAAGACGTAATCATCCGTTACTTTTGAATCAAAATCTGATCGGTTAGGGTCTGTAACGCTCGTCATTTTCAAACTGTATTTAATACCGCTTAACCTGGGGCCAGGGACCGTAAAGGTAGCCATGGTCATTACATCAGCATGATGCCTTTATGAACAGTTGCAATTAAAGCGCGACTGAGATACTTGTTTAATTGTTATTTGACATGGAACTCATTCACCGACTACGAATTTGAACTTTGATATGGAATTCATGCCTGGAATATTCATTGTCTGCCCGGCATCATTGAAAACTGATGACCGCTTCTCTCTTTTGTTTTATTTGTATTATTTGTATAATTTCTTACATACCTTTGTCTTTGGGAGTTAGTGTTAAACGTTGTTTTGGGGGCCTCCGTGGCTCAGTCGGTTAGCGCGCTAGCGCAGCGTAGTGACCCAGAAGCCTCTCACCAATGCGGTCGCTGTGAGTTCAAGACCAGCTCATGCTCGCTTCCTCTCCGGCCGTACGTGGGAAGGTCTGCCAGAAACCTGCGGATGGTCGTGGGTTTTCCCCGGGCTGTGCCCGGTTTCCACCCACCATAATGCTGGCCGCCGTCGTATAAGTGAAATATTCTTGAGTACGGCATGTCCGACATGTCCGACATTCATATACTATTCGTAGTCCGTAAAAGGCGTTCCAAGTCGATAATCGCAAGATCCATTTCCAAAACAACGTTTATTTATTTGATTTATTTGATTGGTGTTTTAATAAACGTTGTTTTGGAAATGGATCTTGCGATTATCGACTTGGAACGCCTTTTACGGACTACGAATAGTATATGAATGTCGGACATGACGCTTATATTTATATGTAAAATCTTGAGGAGAGCAAAATACAGTGAAATAATTTACTTCTCATTCCCACGACTGAAACAAAGAACACCTGTGTGCACTAACAGAAAACGATCTGTTATTTTAAGAAAATGCCTGTTGTTTTATTGATGTTATTATTACATAACCATGTGTCATATTGAACATTGTCTTGTTAGCTGAAGGTTGAATTCGTGAAATATGTGTGCAATATTTAGCACAATGATGTTCTGCAATAACAGACTTTTGGTTAAATCGAAAAATTTTTTTGAGAGCATGTGTGGATCTTCGGTTTATATAACGCCCTACTTAGGAATATTTCATTTATACCACGGTGGTCGGGTTCACGTATTGAGTAAACCACTCCCTTAACTAGGGAGCTACCTGAAAATCTTCAAATTAACAAGAGCTGGATTCGAGCCTGTGGCGGGCCTCAGCGTTCTGGACAGATATCTGGCGGGAATTAAGAACACCGCTTTAGCCGATCCAATGGATCTCCGGTTGATCAGCTTGACCCTGATCACGATAAGCGGTCGACGATGCTCGTGTGGCCAGTGCGTAGCTGAAGATCACCTGTCTCCCGCCATTATGGCGTGCATATTTATACATGTGGAAAAGGTCGTCAGTAACATGCTATATGTCGGCTGTTTTTCCCAGACACTCCGATTTCCTCTACCTATAGTACTCATCAATTTCCTTCACATATTCTATGGCATATGGCTATCTTACAATCTCGATGTACGGCCACTTGTGGCTTGTAATTTTTTCAGTCTTGTAATTTTTTTAACGTCAAAAATTTAATCTACCTATTGACAACCAACGATTACTGCTGGACACAACATTTTGTCTCCCAGTGTCTGCCCGGTGTCTGCCCTGTTTCCTCTCACCATACTACTTGTCTACGGCGTAAAGGTGAACTATTCTCGAGTAAACCAATCAAATAAATTAGTAAATAAATCATAGTGATTTGTCACCGTTGGTATTTAGTGTCCATATATGGTGAGCAGCAAAAATTTGGCACTTTTTTAAAACAGAGAAAATTATCACAAATTTGTCCTAGCATTTAAATGTTTAGAAATTTATATTGGATTTATAATTTCTCATCAGCGTGTGCTAGCATATTTCAATCAAAACTCTTTCATCTCCTACGCAATTAATTGTAATCCACGCGAGAATTCTGAATGTGTATAATCCAAACTGGGAGACCGTGGGAAATCGTCAAGTAGGGCCTACGTAGCAATTAAAGGAAACTACATGGCAACAAGACGAGCCTTCTAATTGTGCTGTATACGTTGACTAATATGATCGGAAGGCACTCCCCATTTGGCTCAGATTGTTGCAGTGATGAAGCGTTTGACCAATGAGGTCACGTGTTCGATTCCACCCCTCGCTGTTTCGACTGCAGCTTTAGTGCAGTAATACGCACCCTCGCCATTTATTGGAGTTGCCACAGTACACAATAGTTTATCGTTTCTTGTCAAGGTACCGCCTTACGTCATTTGTTGATGCCACAGTACAGTTTATAGTTTCTTGCTCATCTATCGCCTTGCGTCATTTGTTGAAGTGGCCACAGTACACTAGTTTATCGTTTCTTGTCAATGTATCGCCTTGTGTCTTTTGTTGAAGATGACACAGTATGGTTTATAGTTTCTTACTCATGTGTCACTTTACGTCATTTGTTGGCGTTGCCTCAATACACTAGTTTATCGTTTCTTGCACATGTGTCGCCTGGCTTCATTTGCTGAAGTTGCCAGAGTACTCTAGTTCGTAGCTTCTTGCTCATGTATCGCCTGGCCTCGCTTGTTGGAGTTGCCACAGTATAGCTTATAGTTTCTTGGTCATATTGCAATTGGGAATCCACGTTCGAATTTGTCTAACATAATTTTTAATACAAACTATCCACTATTTGTCCCTTTCCCACTCCGTCGATATCGATGCTGATCTAGAGATAAAGACACAACCCCAGTCATTTTTATTTGAAGCGTGTGTCCCACACTTGTGCTCGGGGGTGTTGGGCAATGGCACCAATGGCACTCTACCTGCTAAGCTTCCAGGATGTAAACATCAAGTCCGACATTCGCATACCGCCGCCCGTATTAATGTTATACAGGCTCCTCAGCAGCAAAGTGTGACCAGGATCAAATCTTTCGCTTTCTAGAGCTGTGGAACGGCTTCTTTGACGGACGTTGTTGGGGTATTTATATCTAAGCTAAAGAATGATACCCTGGGCGTGGCAGTCAATCAATGACTTACTTGAGAGTAGAGCGACCTCGTATGCTCATTCAAAGAGGGCGTTGGCCAATGATGTGGTGTCAATATGTAATCAGTAGCCCCTGACAGGTGATGTCGCAGACTCGAATCTGGCTCTTTTGCTAGTTTGACACCGCCTTGAATACAAGATGTATATATAAATGTATATATGCAAAATATGAGTCATGCATGCCTCTGTCCGATTACAAATCTGATGCATTCACCTTGTATAGTAAACACAGGCCCCCGGACACTCGCCGGGTCTTACCGCCAGTCACCGGAAGTTAACTACTTGACCCTCTCCAATCACAGGGCGTGCACATTCAGAGTCTCTTGTCTATTTCTGATTTCATTTTCTACAGGGCCTCTGACTGGAGTACGTATAATTATGTAAACTCTGTGCACTGCTTGCCAAGTCATAAGCGGTAGCGCAAATCAACAACATGTCACCATATCCTTGCAGCACATGCGTGGATCACAGTCGATTTTACATCAATTCCTAGACTCGACTAGCTTAATCTTAAACGTGACAGTGTTCTGGTTTGCCTCACAACCTTAAAGTTTTCGTATGGACCTATAATCAGAATTCATCAATACAGTTGCTTTAGGTGTCCACTGGAATCGTGTTAATAGTCCATATGTGAGACAAAGAGAATGCATATGTATCAAGTACACTCAAAAAATTAATCTGTTAATTTTAACAGAAAATCTGTTGGCTGAGTGATGCGAGAATGTATCCTGTACTATAACATAATAACACTGTCATATTCAACATAACATCCTCTTAGTCTAATAGAATCTTTATATTGAATTAATAGAATATGTGTGTTATATTTAACTGAACAATCTGCTACGATAGCAGAATGTATTCTAGCATCACTCAGACATCAGACTTTTTTATGTTCTGTTATTGCAGCAGATTTTTCAGTTAAATATAACACACATATTCTAGTAATTCAACATAAAGATTCTATTAGATTAACAGGATGTTATGTTGAATATGACAGTGTTATTGTGTTATAATACAAAATACATCCTTGCATGACTCACTTTACAACAGATTTTCTGTTAAAATTAACGGATTAATTTTTGAGTGTACCAAATAAAACATAGGTTTAGAAAGACCCTTTGCTCTTTTTCTGACCTCAATCCTTGCCTGATTTCCCTGGTTCCAGTGACATTAGCATCGTTTAAGATTTCTGTACAAATTTTTTGAATGGTGGCAGTAGTGAAACGCGAGCGCAAAGAGTGGCTCATGCGTCATTGGGACGGTATGACATATAGGACTATTTTTGTCAAAGCGAGGCTTCACCACCTTACATCCAATGACGCATTATGACTGGACGCCACGTGTTTAGTATTCATGTTATAATGTGGCGAGATTAAGCTGTAATTGATTTATTTATTTGATTGGTGTTTTACGCCATACTCAAGAATATTTCACTACGACGTCGGCCATGGTGGAAGGAACACGGTCAGAGACCGGGGGAAACCCACGACCATCCGCAGGTTGATTCAGCTATATATGACCGCTGTTGAATGAATGTTATAAATGTCATCATATATCTGTGTACGGCAACAATAACAAAACCACTAAGTCCACAGGACTGTCAATCATTTTACATTGCTTGCGATTTGGTGATTGACTCCGCGATCGCTGAATCGAAACCTGGAGCGGTCTTTCCAGTGATATTTCCAGAAATGAAATGTGTGATATATCCAGAAAATTTAATTTCTAAATAACTACCGTACTGTTGATATCTTTACAAACCATATATAAACGTTGGTGGCCATTGTGTGCTTTTCGGTTTTGTTTGTTTCATTGCATTGCATGGTATATGCTGTCACAATGAAAGGGTTGCTTCCGGTAAACACCTAGTCTGAAAAACAATACTTAATTCAAGACACAGTGGATGTAGATGTCTATATAGGCCTTCAGACACGGTGCCTATTTGTTCTTCCCTGGTCTATTCTCTTATGCCTAGCATGGTATGTAGCGACATAAATCTAAGATTACTCGCTAATTAAAACAGCTAAGGTGCACATAAAAGCTCACTAGCGCTGAGATAAATCTCGTTCCGTCGTCAAAACCTGTAATGCTGTGGCACGTGCATAAATGACAACGTGTATTTGTTTTTCCAACATATGATGTAAAACTCGAAACAGTTGTCTGGCATATATGGTAGAAAAGGGGGCCTCTGTGGCTCAGTTGGTTAGCGCGCTAGCGCAGCGTAATTACCCAGAGGCCTCTCACCAATGCGGTCGCTGTGAGTTCAAGTCCAGCTCATGCTGGCTTCCTCTCTGGCCGTATGTGGGAAGGTCTGTGAGCAACCTGCGGATGGTCGTGGATTTCCCCCGGGCTGTGCCAAAATGCTGGCCGCCGTCGTATAAGTGAAATATTCTTGAGTACGGCGTAAAACACCGATCAAATAAATAAATGAATAAATATATAGTAAAACATTAATGTTGGGTTTAATTCCTACCGCGACTGTCCTTCGCGTACACTTAACAAAATATGTTCAATTCCACACAAAGCCATAAATTTGATTTTTTCTCGGGACTAGGGCTTAACTGGGTTTATAGCTCTATTTCACGGCTTTGTATATTGACTGTAAGTAGATAATAAAATGATGTGCTGGACTTCATGGCTTCAAGTACCTGTGGCGGTACCTGGTCTCAGGTGGTACTGGACGAGGTTTATTAACACCATTGATATATACAGCTGGTACTGTATTTTGTTTTCAATTTAGAGGGCTGTTTTATGCTTTGGAGAAAAACTGGACTTCTATGTAAAGCAGTAAACAACAACACTGTCAGATACAATATGACAGAATCGAACAATTTTGTGCAGTAGATAAAAGTAATGTTTAATAAATGAAAACATAAGGAGATAAAACAAGACTAAATTCCCAGGTCGGCCTAAATGTACGCAGAAAATCTGCCATTGTTTGAGCGGGTCATAATTGGCCATGGTCCGGAAGTGTGTAAGGCATTGGGAAAGTCAAACTGGTTGGGCCGATGTATTCAAAGAAGGAGATAAATGTACGTGACTTGTACGGCAGTGTGCAAATTGGCAGGATGTGATTGGCCTAAAATAGAACTTCAGCTAGGACATGTCCGCCTAGATAATGTCTACATAAAGAATAAAATATTTAATTCGAGCTATATATTACAGATGTAACGGGAACATAGTCACCTTGAAACAAGGCGGTCAAAGAAGTATGCTCTTGCAAAAAGTCAAAGTTTTTGCATAGTCATTGTCGTAAAGTATTTTACGACCCAAACTGTCTGTATTATAAAGAGATGGCTTGTTCGAAATACACGACAGTTTAGCTGCACAAAAAAGTAACCAAAACCAGCAGATTTTATTTTTCAACCATTTATTAGGTTTAACAAGAACAGATAACAAGACTTATACAAATACTAAAGTACTTAAGTTTAACAAGAAAGGATAGCAATATCTGTACAAATGCTAAAGTTCTTACATGTACAAAGGTGTGAAGTCTAAACGGACGCATATACTCCACGATGCTTAAAAATGCACAGAGGCAATATTCACAAGAGGGAAAATCCACAGTATAACTGAGTGTATGACGAAATATACATAAAATTCCACAGACAGGGTCCGTGTACTAATAAGCACTGTGTACACAAGAGCACAAATTAAATATACAAGTTCAGACTGAACGAATGCTCGGTGGAGATATGCTATGACAAAGCCAGAGGCTATAAAGACACCAAAATTCAGCGCACAAAAGGCCTACTAAAGTAACACACAGCGAAAGCATCCAAAACTCTCAATAATTCTCCTTTCCCCTCCTTTGACCTGCTTTCATAGGTCTTATATAGACTGGTGGAATTTTCTAGAATAAGAAAATTCTTGAACACTTGTTGTAAACAAACAGGCCCCGAACTGAGCATATTCTGGAACATTCTAAGGCAGAGGCAGACAGCAGGCCCTGAACTCAGCATATGTAAACAGTGGCAAGCTAAATTTAGAAGCTGACGGAAGTTGCTCACATAACAAGTAAAAAGTTAAAAAAAAAAAAAAAAAACACTGCAGCGTAGCAAAAAATATGTATCATGCTGGCTTCCTGTCCGGTCGTATCTGGGAAGGTCTGGAAGTAACCTGCGGATGGTCGTGGGTTTCCTCCCACCATAATGCTGACCGCCTTTGTAAACGTGAAATATTTTTGTGTATGGTGTGAAACTACAATCAAATGAATGAATAAATAAATAAATAAGTCGTCCTGGATGACTGAAATATATAGACACAAACATTCTCTGCTTGTTGGTTTTCTGTGTATCGCCATATTTCTACCGGTCAAACTATTCATTGAGGATCACACGATTTCCGTATTTCAATTCGAGATCATGTGATAGGAACGACAGAAAATTTAATCATAGATACCACATGCTACAAATGTGTAAGTACAACAAGATTGCTTTGTTTTAAAGATTCATGTATGTATGACTTAACAGCAGAATTTCGTAGTTTTTCACACATTTTAAAAATAAGATGACTTCTTATACATCTGTTTCTCATCATTTAGAATTTCTGCGAGGATGTTCTCATATGGGCATTGGGCAGTAGTTTTACCGTGGCATACTGAGAGTATGTAGAACACATAACAGCCCGCATTCCCAATCGCCCTCCACCCCCATTCGTAAGTGTATTACTCCCTCGTCACAAATGATACCCACATTGTGCCACTTAGCGACTCGGGTGATTTGGGTGTTATTCTAACAGGTTCATGGAGATGCTGGGTGAATTATCACCGCGTGTTCCAGCCTGCTGCTGAACTAACTCAAGCCTCTATTGTTTTTTTATCTGACCAACTTTGCAAATGCTTATATTTTATTTACACTCTGACCGGCCAACAAAGTTGTCTATTCAAGTGGTGTGAATTATTGGTGAGTTGCAATTAAGAAAACCTAAGAAAACCGTATTGACGTTTTAAAAAGAGTGATCAGACAATGTGTGGATAAGCGATATTCCGTAAATGTGTTAAAATATGGTGTTCACTATGGGCGACGACATTGTGTTAGAAAGGGGCTTTCTGGATACAGTATAGATCACGCCAGAACAGCTTTTTTCGTAAAGGTTGTTGAAAACGCTCTCCTCATTTCCACACAGAAAAAAAATTCTGAATATACCCACTATACTGATCAAAATCTACCATTTTGTGTGGTCAAGGGCTCTGCTTCACAATGCTGATGTATGCTTAATTGTAATTAATTGAAACGTCTGTAATAGATTCATTTTGTGATGTTGGGTATTGGCGAATGGGGAAAGCCCTATGCCTTCTCTGATTTTAGTGCTGTTCACAGGGTTATACCCAGGCACAATTAAAGCTCCACAATGAAATTAAATCTCCGTAAATTAATGTGTACTATCATTAACCCTCCACTTTGTCTTCTTACATGGCCTTGAATAAATCAGTGAATAATTTTCACAAACGCATTAATTATACAATATACTATGAGAGCGGACAATGTTTCAAAACCATTTATGATCACAGTTGTCTGTCATTGTAAATCGCACTTGCGTGACTCAGTCTCGAATTCAACAAATCATTCAGGAGTTTGAGTCTTGCTAGGGCTGTTCTCGATTTGTAAGTATATAGGTATGTCATGTCTGTTCGATGTATTCATCAGTAATGGTAAATCTAATCCGGAAGTACTGTATACTATAACGTGAGGCGAGACCGAGGGGTTTCATTTATAGCACGCCGTTTCGGTATTTATCTCTAATATGCACATATGTGCAAAATAGTTCTACATATATACTGCTTAAGACTCATAGTTGTACGTGGGTTCAGTAATAATAATGAAGTCAAGGCATCACCATTAACATTTACGCGGGCCTCCGTGGCTCAGTTGGTTAGCGTAATGACACGTGAGTCTCTCACCAATGCGTTCTCTGTGAGTTCAAGCCCAGCTCATGGTGGCTTCCTCTCCGGCCGTTCGTGGGAAGGTCAGCCAGCAACCTGCAGACGGTCGTGGAGTTTCCTCGGGCTCTGTCCGGTTTCCTCCCACCAAAATGCTGGCCGCCGTCGTATAAGTGAAATATTCTTGAGTACGGCGAAAAAAGCACCAATCAAATAAATAAATAAATAAATTAATTTACATTTAAGTGGTAATGCCTTGACTTCATGATTACTATAATTCTATATATGCTCTGTTCTTTTGCACACGTGTAAAGACATTTGTGTACTGGAAATCATTTGCGCATATGGAAAATAAATTTGTGCGCAAGATTTCAACTTATGCAAGAAAGAATTGCACATACATATAAAATAATTGCACACAAATATATAATAAACGCTAATGTACAATAGAACTGGAAATATGCATAATTCCTTTGCACATATGTATGCAAACACATACTGAAACGGCTTGGAATTTTCGTTTATGGAAAGGAACCCTGACGGTATAACCAAAATCTATCGTCACCTAAGTGTTCTTGGGAAGTTTTTGTGCCTTAACTGTTTTTGTGGGTCTAACCATGACACTTAACCCAAATAGCGCCATTTGCGACGGGAATATAAAAGGAAAGCAAGAAGAGAGAGAGAGAGAGAGAGAGAGAGAAAAAAAAAACAGGAAAAACTGTGGCAAAACATTTTTGGTGAATGCATCATGGTTAATATAATTTATCGCTTGGCAGAAAATCATGTGCAACTTGTTGCGCAGGCAGGAATTAGGTCATCACTAACCACTAACCACATTCCACAAAATCCGGTATAAGCTGGCTCAGACGGGTTACAGCCACTGGTTCTTTGCTACCATCAGCGCCATCACAGAGGAAGTCGCGTGTTCAAATCCAGCTCTCAATGGTTTAGCTGCGGCTTTAGGTAAGGAGGTTTGTTAGGTACCTGGAGAATTTTGCTAGTTTTATGCGGAAACTGGTTGATTTAACACATGGTTCTGACCGCCTTTATATAAGTAAAAAAAAAATAAAAAATACGGTGGACTGACCCATTGGTGTTTATTTTTATGGTGATTTTTCACACTGTCAGGTTTGTGGGTGGGGGAAACCGGAGTACATTAAACCATTACTTGTATTTATGGTCATTCCCAATCTTTATTGTCCACATTTGTCTATGTCGTCTGTACCACACATCTGTCTCTTTTGTTTTAATCAACAGTCTATTTGTGAAAACATATAACGACAATGGAGCTTTCTTTGCTCAAAGCGCCTGTATAAAGCCATTTTGTCTTCTCTCACAATGGTCCCTATCCGTTCATTCACAATTTCACAACTGCACAGGCCCTAGGGTGAAGTTCTGCTCATTCTGTGAATCTATTTCTATAGCTGATAACTATTCATTTAGCTGATTCAGTATTGTTTGGCTGGTGATATCTCCATATACAGCCCGCGCACAAAAAGCATTCTGTGTAATGTTGATGGTCAGAAACATAAACAGTTGTATATATTCTGGTCTGTTCTTATCAACCTTTTTGTCGTATCCAACCTGTGTGGATGTTCCTTATGTATGGTTTATTGACCCAGAAGCCTCCCACCAATGCGGTGGCTGTGAGTTCAAGTCCAGCTCATACTTCCTCCATGCTGACTCTGCTCGGTTCCATCCACCACAATGTTGGCCACCGTCGTAGAAGTGAAATACTCTTGAGCACGGCGTAAAACACCAATCAAATAAATAACAATAAATGATGTTTGATGCTTTTATCAAAGGTATAACGCAAACCTGACAGGCTATTTTTGGATGGATCGTATGTATAACAAAGATTAAAAAGTTTCACAGGAATTAATTCTGTCGCATGCCACTGTCAGAAATTGTTGCTAAATGCCAAATATTTTAGACTAATTACCAGACTGGTCGTTTTAGAAATGAATTACCAAGTACTACCTGCATATGATTCACTGCATCACGCGCACCCTCATGCACGAGCATGCGTGCTACAAATATGATGTGGTAATTAAACTGTTAAAATTTCTAGTTAACGTTCAGCCAGTACTGTTTGAACTTTACACATATGGTGTAGATGTTTACCTTTTACAGTAAACATTCAACATGTATGAGATAAACGAATGCAGTTTTACTTCAAATAGGATTCTTTTACATTGCGTAAATAAGAGTCAGTAAACATGTACATATACAAGTTCAGTTATGGGTATATCCCATTCTCCGCCCATACAGCAGCATGCATGAATGAGAACTACAAACCTATGTTGTATTAGGTTGTATCTTTTTGAGTAACATGTTTCGGGAAAGGTTTACTCTTAGCCGGTAAAATTCAAGCTACAAAAGTGAACGTGCACTTTTATACTTATACTTATTGAAGTGAAACTTTACTGAATCGGATGCAGCTCAGGTGCTTGTGCAACTTTACTGAATCGGATGCAGCTCAGATGCTTGTGAAACTTTACTGAATCGGATGCAGCTCAGATGCTTGTGAAACTTTACTGAATCGGATGCAGCTCAGATGCTTGTGAAACTTTACTGAATCGGATGCAGCTCAGATGCTTGTGAAACTTTACTGAATCGGATGCAGCTCAGATGCTTGTGAAACTTTACTGAATCGGATGCAGCTCAGATGCTTGTGAAACTTTACTGAATCCGATGCAGCTCAGATGCTTGTGAAACTTTACTGAATCGAATGCAGCTCAGATGCTTCTTTTTCACAGAACGTTAAGGAGAAAATTTTAACTTTGTACAAAACGCCTTTTATTCAGTGTTGGTGATTAAATATATCATTTATACCGAGAAAGGTCTATACCGTTATTAAATGAATTATCAATTTATTATCTTCGTACCCCAGTTACACTGATAGGTTTGTCCAAATAAATTCAGCGGTGATAATACAATTTTGGTCTTGCAGCAACCTGTGGATGGTCGTGGGTTCCCTCCGGTTCTCCTCCAATCATAATGCTGGCCACCGTCGTAAAACTGAAATATTTTTGAGTACGGCGTAAAAGAACAATGAACTAAAAATGAAGAAATAGTAATAAAACTGAAATACTGATTGTTCAGCTTGGAGTCATACGTCCAACCAAAATGCTATGTTTGCTATGAGCATAAAGTTTGAATGCAAAAATTACGTAATGCGTCCTAACCAGATGCAAAACAACAGACGTGTAGGCCTATGCTTAGCTATTATCCTGGTGTGTCGAGAATTCAGTCATATTTATTCAGCCGTGTTTAAATTTTCTACATGGATATCAACTCCAACAGTAAACTAAAAAAAATGAATCTGTTTAATGGAAAGTCTGTTGCCTGAGTGATGCTAGATTGTATTTTGTTATTGTAACACAAAATTCTGTCATTTTCAACATAATATCCAGTTAGTCTAATAGAATCTATATGTCGAATTAATAAAATATGTGTGATATTTAGCAGACCAATCTGTTGCAACAGCAAAATACTAGTATATTCTAGCATCACTTAGACAACAGATTCTCTAGTCATAAAACTCTCATATTAATTTTTTAGTGTACTATGTCCTGTTTTTTTTTAACAGTATAGGTCTTTATCAATGTATAAGGCTTTCATTCCGTCATTTCATCACTGATCAACAACAATGACTGTTTCTGCTTTCAGCTCGTCAGTGACCACGGCTGGCAAAGGCCTGGCAGTTTTCCTCCTGTGGACTCTGACGTCTTTCGTCTGTCACTATGCTGCTAAGCAGTTTTTGCAGACGTCACGGGAAATGTGGGGCGATGACGCAGCCGTTTATGGGGTTATCATGTTGACGTTTACGCAGATTTTCACCTGCTTCAGTCTTCTGAGAATTCCTTTCTTGGCGTCCTGGAGCGCCGAATACGACAGGAAGGACTGTCTCTGCGTTGCAGTGGTATCTCACGTGATGGCCACGATGGCGACCAATCACAGCATGACTCTCATTCACGCCGACTCCACATTCGCCATTAAGCTGATGGAGCCAATCACAAGCGCCGTTATGTCCATGTTGGTGATGGGTACGACGTTGAGTGTCACTGGATGGTGCAGTTTGCCTGTGATCGTGTGCGGCGCTGTAGGTTTTATTGGCAACCCGTTCACCGACATGAAGCTGGGCTATGGCGCTTGGTACGCCGTCATTTCCAACGTCATCTTAGCCATCAGAAACCTGGGCATCAAATTTTTAAACAAAGAAAAAAATATTTCCTTCAGACCGCATCGGACTGTGGGCGCGTACTACGCCGTCACCGTGGGTACGGGTGTCGCCATCTTGTATTCTCAGCCGGGCAACAGGTCTATCATATTCAGTTACATCTGTCTCTTCGTTTCATCTACATTCCACGTCATTTATTCCTACGTGTCCACTGGTATCGTACTTCAGTACCTCTCCGTCGTCAGCCATTCCGTGGCCAACATCTGGAAGCGGATATTGGTGGTGTTGTTGTTGTATTCAGTGGGGAATAGACAAGCCTCGCCGACAAACGTGCTGTTTCTAGGCCTTTGCACATGCGGACTGTTGGTTTACGTCTACGGTCAGTCGTCAAGTAAAGTCTCGACCGACAAAGGTATGTCAGTAATATCAAGAAACTTCAAGTAACCAATCGCTACATCTGGAACCACGGTCATAAAAATTCGAAAATCAATTTGCGTAACTTTTGTCATAGTGAGAGATATTGCTCTGACGTTAGATCTAGCAAAATTTCGTTCAGCCATAGGTGGCTCCAAACCAACGTCAAAGTGGGCTCCATTTAAAACGCTGATGATGCAGTTGCCGGGGTTTGAGACAAAAATTATCCTTCTTACATGGGAAGGCCTCCCAACAACCTGCAGATGGTCGTGGGTTTTTTTTACACATTTTCCTCCCAACATAATGTTGGTTGCTGTCATTTAAGTGGAATGTTCTTGAGTACGGCGTAAAACACCAATCAGATGAAAATAAAATATTTAACCTGTCGATTTACCGCAAGCACATTCAATGTTGATCAGTTGGTAGTGCTCAAACAGATCCGCTGTACAGTAGGCCTCGGCGTACATGACAGCGGCACGTAAGTGCATCAGGGTTTTAATTGGAGCGCTTTCTGACATTGATTGGGAGCCATCCTTTTGCCACCATCTCGGTCTTCATGTACTTTTGTCGATCGCCTTCTGGCGCTATAACCTAGACAACGCCATTTACGAAACAAAGTTATGAGAAATTTTATTTAGAAAGTTTTGTGAAAGTGGTCCCCGTATTCTACATTGCTAAATCAATACACTTGCATTAATTTACCTACAAAAATCCTCACAGTTTTCACAATCACGTAGCACATATATCTGTTAATGTATCATCAAAGAGCAACCACTGTATACCGTGGCACTGATTATAACTTTATTACAATGAGTAAGAATCCCACGTACCACAATGACTTTTGACCAGTTTGGATTTAACTATCGTCAAACCAAAAGGTTCCGTACCATGGTGAACGATGATGGCATTTACCGTCTAATACATTGTCGTCGCTGCCCTGTTTTATACTCTCCAAGCTGTAGCCTTTTGTATTGACGAGTCAACACAGGAGGAACAGAATGACTTCAGAAGCTAATGGGCAATGACGCTAGGTGAAAATGTGTTAAGAAAGGCTGTCATTACATGTCATTGTAAACCATCTCAGAGAGAGAGAAAAAAGGCCCAGAGCTCAGACTGCATTTCATGGCATTTTAACAGATTTTTGATGGTTACGCATATTGGGCTGCTCCCACATAATATGTTTATGAAGGAGTTTTTAAGCGGATAAACACAGCACGCTGTTGGCCAATTCTCAGCTGTACACAGCTGGTGGGTTACTTTTAAAGAAAAAAAATAATGTGAGACTAAATTAGCTTGGCAAAGAAAGTACCATTTGTCTAACCATGTGTATATATGCTTATTAGCATGAATGTATACAGTTCTTAAAGGTTTGATGTTTTGGGGCTGTTCAATAAAATCGTTTTGGTGGATAATTTCCAGTATTGTAAATGCATGTTAAAATGCACGCATTAACACGTGACGATGTCACGGCACAAAGTGGGGAAAGTGTAACGTTGAAACTTTCCCCCTGAATCTGAATAGCCAGGCAGTGACTTTCTGTGTATGCGAATATAAACCAAGAGTGAGATATAGGTAAAAAACCGACCAAAAAGTGGTTAAATCTGTAAACGCATGACTGGTTTTACAAGGTCACATCCTAATGTCCTCTGAGAATGTAAAAAAGTCTCCTCTCCCATTCCTGCCCCGAATAGTTCAGTACTTGTATCCTGTAAAATGAGAAGGGACTTTGTAAAGACAAGTAAGGAAAGAACACGGAAAAAAAAAATAATTTGATAAATTTAAGATATAGTCTGGTAGAATGTATTCTGTTACTGCAGTGAATTACAATGAATTATTCTACTAAATATAACACACATAAGAATTCAACACAAATATTCTATTACACTGACAGGATATGTTGAATATTACAGAATATTGTGTTATAATAACAGAATACATTATGGTATCACTCAGGCAACATATTTTCTGTTAAACTTAATAGATTAAGTGAACCAGCCATGATAAAACTCTGAGGTCAACTGCTAAGAAGAATTTACTCTTAAGTATTTTGGATCTTCTAATGGTATATAATGCAAGAAGCGCGCTCTTCTTCCATGTTTCAAAAATTTATTTACTTCATTGGTGTTACTCAAGAATATTTCACTTATACGACGGCGGCCACATTATGGTTGGAGGAAAACGGACAGAGTCATGGGGAAACCCACGACCAGGTTGTTGGAGGAACTTCCCATGTACCGCCGGAGTGGAAGCCAGCATGAGCTGTTTCAAAAGGCCCTCGAAGACAAGTCCTATCTTGCTAGTGTGGATTATGCGACAACAAGCTACTGACAACGCTTCTGTGGCTGTTTGCACAGTCTTGTAACGTTCGTAATTGATATGCCACAAATATGGTGTAGATATCTGTACGTCACATGGGGGAAAGTTTGTTAGTGTCTTGCCCAAGGTTCGTAGTTTATGCCAGGCACGTCGGTTTCGTGTACCCATTAAAGCTTACCGCCATCGCAGAAGTGAAAAGATGTCTTGGGTATGCTGGGAAGCAACAATCAAATAACTCAATAAATTACTTATTCTATGAAACAATTTAAAAGAAACTTAAATCCAGGAATCGTCCAAACTAGTCTCAGCCAAAGCACGTCAATAACGGTACATGAGCTTTTAACCCATTGTATTAAAGTTGTAATCAGTGCTAGTATACAATGGTTAGGTTGACTGTGATCACTTAACACCGTCCAGACACACACGCACTCATGTATTAGTGTCTCAGGCGATGAACAACCTGGACCTAAGTGTCAGACCGAAAAACCCACCCAGACTACATCGAAAGGAGCAATTCCCCTCAGACGTAATCCGATTCTCTCATTTCGCCGCAGGCGGCAATTAATTAGCCTTTAATTACTAAAGGAACAAAGGTCAGTATTCAAGCATAAACTGACACAGGCCACGGCGCATGCGCTGCTCGCAAAATCGCTGCTCGCAAGTGTTCGTGACCCTGGACTGACTGTTTTAGTTTTTGCTGTAACAACATGAAGGAAGTACGACTCCTCGGCTTGTGATGTTAACCTACTTTACTCTTGGTCTCCTAGCAAGTCGGCATCAACCCAGTGGCGGTTTGCCAAGTTTCGGCGGACTTCGGTATACATCGGCTTAGTTCGGGCGTTTTCGGGAGGTAAACCATGTACACCAACAAAAGCCATTTTTGCTCATATCTGTTCCGTTCCGTTTCAAAGCATAGTACTGGTGTATGCATAGTTTAGTACATGTAATTATACACCAAAGCTACATTTCCTACTCCATAATGATGGCACCAGTCGTTTAAGTAAAATACTTTTGAGTAGGCCTACATCGTAGAACACAAATCAGATGAATAAATAAATAACAAAATAATCAGATTCCATCTGATCCATGTAAACCGGATAATTATTTAAGTTTGATAAATCTAAAATGTACAATAATTATCAATACATGTGATAAATGTACCGATATGCATTTTGTTATTTGGTTTTCATAGGAAATACCATCAAATGATCACAAATGCTATGCTTGGATTTCTCTATGAAAAATAGTATGCTTGAATATCTCTATCACATCTCCGGCCGTACGTGGGAAGGCCTGTCAGCAACCTGCCCGGTTTCCACCCACCATAATGCTGGCCGCCGTCTTATAAATGAAATATTCTTGAGTACGGCGTAAAATACCAATCAAATAAATAAATCGCTACCACAAATAACACGCCTGGATATTTCTATCACAAATAACACGCCTGGACATGTCCATCGCAACGTCACATATTCCCCCATTATGCCATACTGTTTTCTGTTAAAATTAATAGATTGATGATTTAAATGTATTTTACACGTAATATACGGTGAAAGATTGGGACGATGATTCTCTTTATGTGTACTATATTTTCCTAAGGAGCAGATATACCGATTTTATGACACCTGGTATAACCCTTATTTTCACAGTTTTTTTATTATCCTTATATTTGTAAGTTTGAAACGATATACAAACATATCATGCCCATCAAGCAATAACCATGTATTGATAAAGAACACGTGTGTACTTCAGCGAGAATGAAACGATGTGGGTTTTTTTATTTCGGGAAGCCACATATGTTATGTCTATAGATCTCAGAGTGTTAAGCGCTTTACTTGCAGTAAGGGTCTATAGAGCTCTATTATTCGGGTGGAGGAGAAAGTTGTTTTTCGCATAAGTTAGGAAAAGATATTTAATGTGTGGACATGAATTTCTCATTACTTCATCTCTGGATTCCGTTAATGTTAAACTCGTACATCCATCCCAATAGAATACTAAGGCTACCGCTGGCATTTAAAAGCTCTGTTTCTCTTCAGTCCCTAAATTTGATCTCGATGTTCAGTAAGAAGATACGATGAAAAATAAAACTACATTCAAATGATTTGTTACAGAGCACACTTAATTGGTCCACTTTAGCTTAAGGACTCATGGACCTGTTTTATACCACGAAGAGTATGGTGTTAAGGAAAATGAAAAAGGATATGCAAAAAAGAAAAAAATTAGAAAAATGTTTGGAAGCATTTTTTATATTTCTTAATAACATCCCACTTTTAAAGGTATTTGACTCCAGTGGTCGGTAATATTTATTGATTTTTTTTTATTTCATTGTTGTAAATCACCATGCTCAAGAATATTTCATTTATACGATGACAGTAAGTTTTAAAAGGTGGGTGAAACCTGATTAGCGGGGTAAACCACCGACCTTTGGCAAATTACTGGCGAACTTTCCCACATGACACACTGATATGCGTACCATATTGGCGGAAGACGAGTGGCCTTCTCAGATTGTCACACTGCTCGAACGCTCAGACGAGCGTCGTTGACCGGTCTATTGTCACCAAACAGTGGGTGAAGCAGTGAGTACACAATGGAGTCGCCATACCATGTTGTTTAATGTACTACTGCAAACTCCAACGACATCTAAATGCAGCGTTATACATAGACACTTTTGATGAAATTTCAGTTATTGCTTGACAAAATGTTAACACTAGTATGCCCAAGTCATACTAAAGACTTTATAAATGTAACTTGTTGCTGCCTCGTATGACGCTCGTAGACAAAAGGAAACAGGACTGGTTGGCCCGTTGTCAGTAAAATGAGACTGGATTGGGAATCATGTCAGGTTTTTTCGGAATGATACCTCAATTGTGGCGGCACTTTGGTGGCATGGACTCGCCCTGCCACAAGTAGACGCCATTTGGTGTGTGTGGATATATTGCTATGTACGACTTAAAACCCCAAACATACCTACATATCTACATATCTACATACATATATACATACATACTTGCATACACACATACATTCAAACATACATACATACATACATACATACATACATACATACATACATACATACATCCATCCATCCATCCATCCATACAAAGATACATACATACAAACATTCAAACATACATACATACATACAAACATACAAGCATACACATATACATACATAAATACATACATACATACCTGGTCAATCAATCAATCAATCGATCATTATTCAATTAATCAATTAATCGATCATATCACAAGAGATATTCCATCTTAAAAATATTCTCATTTGTCTTCCTGTTTCATTTCAGATGTGACTGCGCAGAACCGGAAGCGCTTGACGCTGGCTCTGGCGTTATCTCTCGCCTGCGTTGTGCTGTTCACGGGACTAATCCCCCTCCAGAGAATTGGGATTCACGGAATTCAGAACCTGGGGTCCTTCTACGCCTCACACGGATTAAAAGCTGTCGCCAAGGAACCCTCCAGAGGATTACTGGCGTACGAAGACAGAGAGTCGATGTTAGCTCACACGATGCCAAGATCTAAGTTATTTACGGATCCGAAAATCAAGGAATTCCTGTCCTGGAAGTTAACAGAGCATTCCAACGAAACGGACATTTTGGCGCGTCAGTTGACGACTACCGATGACGTCATATCCGAAGCGCAAAGGATCTTGCTGCAAGTCTCCAAGGAACTATTCGGTACTTACAAATACGCCTTCCTCTTCGATATGGCGAATTTTGAAAACAAGGGTGACCCCGCCATCAACATGGGCGAGTTGTACCTTCTGAGAGTTATGAACGTGGAAGTGCTGTATAATTGCCATTATGGCAATTGCACGGACAAAGCACTGATGAGGGCACAGAATATAGCGTCCCAATTCAGCAAGAATGACCTTGTAATTTTGTGCAGCGGAGGGGGCAACATGGGCGGTTACCCAATAAATGACCACTTAAGATACAAAATCTTCAAAAAGTTTCCAGATCACAAAATAGTCGTGTTTCCTCAGAGTACGTGGTTTCACGATCCCAAGCATTTTACCCTCGCCAAGACGATATATGCGAGTCACAATGACTTGACCATTTGTTACGGGACCGAGTCTCGTTGGAGTTCGTTAGGCGGAACTTCCCGAAGCCAAAAACTTACTTGGCTCCGGACGTCGCACTGTTTACAGGGCGGGTGCAGCGATTCATGCCGCCCGTCTACGATATAATCTGGCTGCGCAGAGGCGACGGTGAATCGACCAAATACAAAGTACCGCCTCTGCCGCATAACGTATCCATGATGGTTTCTGACTGGTGGGTATTTAGGTCGCCAAAGGGCAAAAATGTCATGGAGAATACATTTCTTACACGACGACAGGGTTTATGTTTATACAGAGGGGGGCGTGTCCTAATCACAGACCGTCTCCATGGACATATTCTTGCTGTGCTTCTCGACATTCCACACGTGATCATTGACAACAAAATTAAAAAAATAAGTAACTTTAGAAATTCTTGGACTGCCAATTTTAGAGATCGTCCGGGTAGCATCCGACCCGGAGGATGCCGTTTCTAAAGCAATTGAACTTATTAAATTGTTTAACCAGAGACTGCCTACACCGGTGGCGTACATGCGCAGTGAGCCTTAGCAAGGAATTCCGTAAAACAGTTATGTAGCTTCTCTTACCGGATGTGTGGGCAGACAGTGACTTGGTGTTGGAAAAGTCTTGAAGCCATTAAGTTTGAAGTTGTAACTCACAAAGAAAAAAACTTTTCTTTTCTTAGAAGAGTTTTCTTCCCAAAGTTTATTTTAAGTTGTTCTTTCAAGGTGTCGTTCAACCCAGGCACCACCTATAACAGGGTGCACGTTTCTGTAGGGGAGTGTGGAGATTCAACGCCTTTATTGGTAAACGTAAAAAAAAAAACATACTATAGTATTTGATTTTATTTTTGATCACGTTTGCTCTAACATGGACGTCTGAAGAACGTTTCGCAAAAAGTTGTTTAGAGAGGCGAAAGATACAGAAAGTGAGAAGCTGAACGTTTTTGCACTGTCATTTGTTCCTCCGGGGCACGATAAGACATGTCGTCGGCAATTTAATGTCGGCAAAAATTGCCTAACATGATATTGTATGAGCTTCTTTTACCTTTAGCGATTGCGAAGGTCGTTTGGCAACTGCGAAGGTCGTTTGGCGACTGCGAAGGTCGTTTGGCGACTGCGAGACACAGGTGCCTCTCGCCAATGTGGGCGCTGTGAGTACAGCTCATCAATCAATCAATCTATCAATCAACCAAAGTGTGGCTTTTAACTTTTTACGCAAGCAGAGCAATCATTTCTGTGCACTTTTACTGGAAGAATTTTCGTAGTTGAGACCTTGAAGACTTGATGGACACAGTGAAATGTCTTTGTATGTGCGAAAATTACATAAAATAACCACTGTAATCACTCCGTTGGATTCCACGTGTTTAAAACACTAAAGTTTAGCTTTAAAAAGTTCAGAGGAAAGAGTTCTACATGTTTGTTGTACACGTGTACACGTGGACTTATATTTTTCTTTAAAGAGAAAAAGAAACTTTAATAATTTTCTATGGTTGGTATTTGGGACCACCTCTTGATTCATGTTGTCTTTGTGTTATAATGTTATAAATGAGTATGTGACACATGTTTAACGAATATATTTACAAAATTTGGTCTTCTCAGCTTACAAATGTGTTCAACCTGGATTTTGATCATATTGGTATTTTCAGTATATTCATAAATATGATCACAATGTAAACAACAAATGTTCATTCAAACAAATTTATTACATATGCATCACATCCTTATTTAGAACATTATTATGCAAAGACGATGTATACCAAGATGTGGTCCCAAATACCCTCCACATAAAAATATTTTCAAATACCCTTTTCATCCCAAAGAAAAATTACTCAAAACTTTTCACCAGTTTTCGCACTCTTTCATCTAATTTTGCCAAGATATTTATGTTTTCTTCCCTTTTAAGGTGAATGAAAATGCTCAACCAGTTATCCTATATGTTTATATAGCCCACCATTGTAAGAGAGCTATGGGATTAAGCAAATATCAAGAAAAATAAATGAATAAATAAACAATGCACAGGCATAAACCTAAATGTAAAATAATGCGTTAATATGCATAACGGCTTTTGTGTTTATTCTACGCTTTCGTCTTGAATGTTTTGTTGTTTTGAAAAGAATATTTATGTAAAAATTTAAAAAATCTATCGAATCGGGACGCAGAGAGTGCGTTGCTATGTGGATCTAAATGTACCATATGAGACAACCGAGCATACGTCCATCAAATTGGAAGTATCTGGTGTCAGATCAAAATAGGCTGTGATTGTGCACTGTTTGCTTACGGGAAAAAGCGAAAAGCATATATGCACTTCAAAGCGAGGTTTTGTCTTTGAAGACAATAACCCAGGATTTTCAGAGAGATTATGTAGCTAGGGTTTTTTGCCACTTATCTGAAAGTATATCCGTTCCCTGAATATAGAAACGCAGAAATATCATTTAGTCCATGAGCAAGATAGAGAGCACGAGATAAAAAAAATACCCGAGATAACTAGCAATTGTGTTATGTGCCTTTGAAAAACTTGACTTAACATTGCTGTTTCTCTAACTTAATTCAACAACAACATTCGTGCATCCTTTCCATTGTGTATGAGGACACACCGCAATTCAGTGTAGGTAGCGGTTACTGGATTTGAATTCAGCGTAACTGGGAGTTATAAAGATCTATAGTAAGTTACAAGTCAGTATGGGAGCGACTACCGAATCTGACTTCATTGCAACTGACGGTTGTATAGGTTGTAAATAGTAAGACAAAGGTCACCATGATGGGGCGGCTACTGGGTCTGACTTCACTGGGACTGACGTAAGTGACAAGTCAGTGTGGGGAGCGGATTACTGGATCTCACTTTAGCGTGAAGGGATTTATATAAATTTATAGTAAGGGTCGGGTCAGTATGGGGAAGGCCTACCTCACCTATCTTTAGTGTGACTGAAAGTCACAGAACAGTACTGGCATGAACATGTTAGTTTTCTTTTAAGGCATATTTTCTGGTAAATGGGTTCCATTGCATATATAAAACTGTCATATATCTGATAACAATAATTAAAATTTCCGCTTTACATGATTACTACAGTGGGCAAAACTTATGAGGTTTCCATCATTATTGTTTTATTGTTTGTGCTTCAGAGTTGTATTAAATGGGATATATGGGAATAAATGTGATAAATGGAAAGCAGTGAGTAAAGTGTTTTTCAATTGATTTGCTTTGGAATTTAGAGCTTTACTTCTTCTGTCATCGGCATGAAATATGACAAGATGTGTTATATAATCGTTATAGTCATGCTGTGGTCAGTCCAAAGAAAACAAAAAACACTCCAGGAAATGTACATCAAATGGACTATCCCGCTGAATGGATCAGAAAGATCGTATCAGATGTCAGAAAGATGGTATAAGCAGACTGAAAAATTGTGTGATTTATTTATTTATTTATTTATTATTTATTTGATTGGTGTTATGCGCCGTACTCAAGAATATTTCACTTACATGACGACAGCGAACATTATGTTGGGAGGAAACCGGCCAGAGTCCGAAGGTGTCCGCGAACAGTAAAGATCTGATTACGATCTATGATCGCACGGACTCGACCTGTCACAAGAAGACACAGTATATGTACACACACTTAATAACTCCTTGTCTTCATACGGCCGAAAAATTATTAAAAACGATGTAAAACTCCAAGCGGACATACATACTGTAGTCACTGTCCTGGTTCCACTCTCTCTGACATACGGCATAGTCTGATATATTGTCAGCTCAGATCGATCCCTCTGCCTGCTACCCGTCTCCATGACTACTTACATCGTGCCTTATGCTGTTGGCAAATTTAACATGCTCTGGCGTTGCTTTTCCATGAAGAGCATAAAATTTAGCATTCTAATGTCATATGATTACCTAGACTGTTTTCGGAAATAATCATAAATAGAGATCCACCCGCTATGAAGACGCACGCATATAAGTTTGAGTTTTCTCACGACTTGGTCACCATTGTGAGAAGAGGAACGACATATTTCGAGGTGAACTTATGTTCCGCGGTAAAATAGTATACCCCTCTTACATATTTGGTGTTCATCATGTTTTACAAACGATCTACAGGCTTGTAGGATCAAAGGTTTTTTTGTTTTTTTTTTGCCTTAGTTTGTGAGTCGCATGCGGTGAAAAGTTTAGTTGTGACTAACCTGTTTGGTTGGAGATCAATTGCCGTGAACAATGCTGACGTGCACATATGCCAGCTGCATGTGTGTGTTTTTAATGCTGAACGGCCCACTGAAACCCCTTGTATGTCACGCACATTGTAGTGTCATTAATGTTGTTTTAACCATTTTTTTCTTTTTTTCAGATAATCCATCGATTAAACTTTTCATTTTTCACTGAAAAATGAAAGAACAAGCAACAAGGGAAGAGAAAGAGACAAAAAAATGAAACAACACTTACTTGGCCATCATCATACCATCGTAAAATTATTTTCTCAATTCTGACACTTTTCCACAACAACAACAACAACACCGCGTGAAGCATAACGCCCTTTATGCCCACTATTTAAAACAACTAAAGATAAACGTGTTTCCATTTCCAGCATAGCGGATTAAATATTACGAGCTACTGGATTTATTCTTTCAAGCAAATCTGTTATTTGCAATAATCAGAAAATATTTGTTAAACCTTCTAAATGAGTTGTTTCTTGTATCTGCACAAAATTATTTATTCGAAGGGGTACACAGTACATTGCTGGGTATTGTTTTTTGGCCTTGTTTTTTTAATATTTTTTCAGAGAAATTGCCGTGGTGAGAAATATCATTTTTCCCTGAGTCTCTCAAAAGCTCACGCTCTCCTCATGAAAAGTGTTTGAAGGCTATATAAACATAGACATTTGCAGCATTCTTTCAGACTAACGTAAGTTAACTTGGGTACCTTTAAATTCTGTTGAAAAATTACTCAAGTGGTTAATGCGAATAAAAACGATAATGCGAGGTAAATGTATGTGGTAAACCTATGTAGTGTGTCACGGTACTGTGTAAAGGATAACAAGAGCTTCATATAAGACCACATCTATACATGTGCGTCGCATACGTATTAATTAAGGTCAATTTCAATATTTAGAAAAATTCAGCTGACTTTAGTCGCTAAAACGGCGATTTCATGAAGCGACTGACTCTTGCCAAACAATGATATCACTGAGTCAGTTACCGCCTTTGGTTTCGGTGTTCAGGCTAGATAATTGCTCAGTTTTGGGCGTCTTTTGTTACCTCGGTCGTTTTGATTTACGCCGTACTCACTCTGCGGGATAAAAGATGGCCTCGTCTGTGTCGTCTTCTGTCATTCTTTATTGAAAATCTTTACTAACCTATATAACACAACTTCAGACTGCAGGTAAGTAACCACTGTTATGCCGGCTTCGCCTGGGTGATCATCGAGCTTGAACCTTAACCTCACGCGGTAACTGTAGCTCATTGCATATTTATGCCTCCTCAATCTTGACGCTGAACTCGACTGAACTTCTGTCATTCTGTATTGAAAATCTTTACTAACCTATGTAACACAACTTCAGACTGCAGGTAAGTGTGTGTGTGCTTGGGGTTTAACGTCGTACTCAACAATTTTTCAGTCATATGACGACGAGACTGCAGGTAAGTAACCACTGTTATGCCGGCCTCGTCTGGGTGATCATCGAGCTTGAACCTTAACCTCACGCGGTAACTGTAGCTCATTGCATATCTATGCCTCCTCAATCTTGACGCTGAACTCGACTGAACTTCTGTCATTCTTTATTGAAAATCTTTACTAACCTATATAACACAACTTCAGACTGCAGGTAAGTAACCACTGTTATGCCTGGATCATGGACAACTTGCTATAGGGTACACTATACATGTATATCCCACAGTAAGCATATTTCTGTAGCATCTCTACTCACTCCAAATTGAAATATCGCAAAAAAACACAGAGGGTGGATTTGAGCACTGAAAATAACAGAGCTGACATTAAACTGAGCATAATCAAAAAGGTAAAAATCAACCAGTGTGGACAGAATATACAGTAGCAACGTTTAAACATACTGATACATCGTCATAATCACATTTCTATCCAAAAGCAAAATATGAAAACAATTAAGCAAAATAAATGACTATTTTGTGTATGGTATAGATTGAGAGAGAAGGTCATGTTAAATGGATTCAAAGCATTGAGTTAGTGAGTGAGTGAGTGCTTGGGGTTTAACGTCGTATACAACAATTTTTCAGTCATATGACCACAAATCACAGCACTGATGACATAGTAGCTTTTTTTTTCACAGAGCTTTTAAACATATCATATCACAATTATTAAAAAAAAAAAAAAAGAAAAAAAGCCCCAAAACAAAACAATAAAATAAATATTAACAAAGATATTGTGAGGCCAGTTCAGCCCTAGATCCAATCATTTTGGCATTTTTTTTTTTTTTTAATTTTTAATAAATTTATTTATTTGATTCAATGGCATTTTATGGCTACTCAAGAAATCACTTATTCCACAGTGGCCAACATCATGGTGGGAGGAAACCCGGCAGACTCCTGCAGAAGACCCACAACCGTCTGCGTGTTACTGCTAGACTACCCACGTACGACTAGAGGTGAAGCCAGCATGAGTTTGAACTCGGTGATAGCAGTGGTGAGTGGCACCCGAATTACCGTGCTATGCTAGCACACTAAGGCCTCAGCCACGAATACGGCCAACTTTAAATAAAGTATAGTTCCAAAGACTTTATAATTTTGTAGATTAGTCTATCTATATATACCTGACACGCCATGACATTTTATAGTATGAGGTCATATACAGTACTGTGACATACAGGACAGAAGTCAGGCATATGAGTAAAGGAGACCAGGAAGAGCCTGAGGGGATCTTAGGACTGAAAACCAGGCAAAGCGTCAGAGACTCTGGCAAGAAACCAAACGGGGCCCTGTAGAAACTTGAACAGGAAACCAATCAGGAGAAACTTCGAGAAACCTTTGACCAGAAACCAGGATGAGGGGTGCAGAGGGGGGGATGTATTAGGAAAGAAATCCAGGCAGGGCCCAAGGGAAAGTTGACCAGGACACCAGAGAAAGCCAATTGATAAGAAGTGGGAGCATGTTACTGCTAGACCTACCCACGTACGACTAGAGGTGAAGCCAGCATGAGTTTGAGTGATAGCAGTGGTGAGTGGCACCCGAATTACTATGCTATGCTAGCACACTAAGGCCTCAGCCACAATACGGCCAACTTTAAATAAAGTATAGTTCCAAAGACTTTATAATTTTGTAGATTAGTCTATCTATATATACCTGACACGCCATGACATTTTATAGTCTGAGGTCATATACAGTACTGTGACATACATGCACCTGGTAAACCCTGGGAGCATCCAGAATTTTTCCTCCTTCCATCTGGCATTCAGCCATTATCATCTGTTCATTTTTCCGCCACCTGACCAGTGGTGTTGTAATCCATGCTTGAACTTATTTCTAGTTTCCGGGCACAAAGCTAAACGTGATCACTTTCCTTCATTGCATTTTTACATGTAAAATGTAGATTTCGAGAGTCCTTCCGAATCCTTTTGGAGAACGGGCAAATACCTACGTCAACAAATTTTTTCAGTTACACGTGTCTTGAGTACTAAATGATCTGATCTTCTTCATAAGTTTCATAAAGAGCAATGCTCTTGATGCACAGTCGACACTGCTCATGAGTGTAGTCATCTGTCATGTTTGTTAGCAATGTTGCATTGCCAAAAACAATCAATCCAGTCACCTGTATTAAACAAATTTACATTTGTGCATGCTGAGCATAGATAGTAGTACTGCATTACCACACAAAAACTGCTTCTTTAACACTTGCTATATACATACATAGCAGTTATGCTATAATACATTTTGCCACACACAGCACTGCGGCCATTCAATGGAACATATATGCATCCAAGCACTGTATTATGACATCTGTACTTAAAGGTGTCGGTCACTTTGCTTCTTAATCAGTAGGACAGGCTCTGGAATCACACCTTGTTACATAGGGTGGCCACAGTTTTGCTTGGATCTCAAATAATTGCTAGACGGGATAGATATCTTCAAAGATCAGGCTGTTTTGTGCCACCACGTCGGTCAGTATATTGCTGGTGCTCTGTGTTTCTTACAACACTCGGCACCACCCAGTTTGTCAAGGCCCTCATCAACGAGACAACACCCTCATATGAGCTGTAATCTGGTGTGGTCTGTTTTATACACTTCCATCTTAACCTCTTGTTTATGGCCTCATTGTTGTTGTTGTTGTCAGTATCATCTGAAGTAGACTTTCTTCCTCAGTGTTGTCATAGGCGCGGGAATCTGCTTGTACCGCCCGTCCTCCATGGCTGCATTGGCCACACTCACTTCCTCGTTGACCTTGGTCATGATGCTGAGAAGGTCATACCTGGGGTCATATCTGGCAAATAACAATCAATTTTGATTTTTTTTATTTCAGTGAAAACTCCCTGACAGGACAGAAGTCAGGCATATGAGTGGAGGAGACCAGGAAGAGCCTGAGGGGATCTTAGGACTGAAAACCAGGCAAAGTGTCAGAGACGCTGGCAAGAAACCAAACGGGGCCCAGTAGAAACTTGAACAGGAAACCAATCAGGAGAAACCTCGAGAAACCTATGACCAGAAAGCAGGATGAGGGGTGCGGAGGGGGGGGGGGGGGGGGGGGTGTATTAGGAAAGAAATCCAGGCAGGGCCCAAGGGAAAGTTGACCAGGACACCAGAGAAAGCCAATTGATAAGAAGTGGGGGGAGGAGGAGGGATTTGGACATGAATGCAGGCGGAGCTTGGGGGGAGGACTGGGGCGGGGGCTTGATCAAGAAAGCCTGGGTGAAACTTTGTTGGGATACCACAGAACCTGGGGAAACTGACACAAACCAGGCAGTACCTGGAGGAATATATCATACAATTATCTCAGTGGGAACCTGAAAAACTTCAGATGTACCAGCTTGAACTGGGTTTGGACCCAAAACCTAATAGGTAGGGTGGTGGTGAACAATGAGTAAAAGCAATTATTATAGTTCTCTGTAGTCAATTACTGTAATTCTCATTTTGTGAAAAACTATGGCCACACACCACACCACCTTTATCTACTCCGCCCCATTTAAATATGTCTAAGATCAGTGGAAAAATTTGTTTCTATAGTTCTGTTTATACAGACAGACTCTTGCGTGAAGCCATTTTACCAGTATTCACCTTTCTGCATATTTGAGGAGATTGTCACATAGCGTAGTGATATACCAGGAACCCTTCACTTTGCTGCGGTAGGACACGAATCCTGGCACTGTGGCGTACCCCATCAGGAAGTCTGCCTCATTTGGAATTGTCTCTAAGCTCTCTTCTGCCCTTGGTGCATCTATCTCCATGGGGAAACCTAAAACAGTAATAACATGGAAATTCAGAGAATTTACAATATAATAACCCAAACTCAAATCTCAACTTTAAACATGAAACAAATCTATCAGGCCTGTCTTTTTAACTTGATCTTGGGCTACAACATGAATCTTCCTGCGACATTTTATAAAAACACTAGAATATTTGAGGCAAGAAAATTTATGAACTATGAGAATTGCAGATAACTTAATGAAATGTTAAACTTTTGCAAGGATCCAGCTGATTTTCAACCTTGACATGAAGTCTTACAAGGTGCATTTGCACTTGCAATTTTATCTAAATCTGATAATATTTGGAGCACTCACTGCACGGACACCAATAAAGTGCATCCCACCCCAAAAATTCAAAAAGATACAAATTTTCAAAAAAAAATAATAAAATGGAGATAAAAATACATGCATTAAAAAAATACATTTATTCTTTATTGGAAGTGCCCCCACCCAATCAGAAATAATCCAAGCTTTTAGAGAGAAATATATAAAGAACTACATTATTAAATTCCTAATAAAACTGTAGATCGCCCATTTCAGGAGGTACATAAAACATTCCAAACCCAGTTACCTCTCTGTTTCTCCCTGCCCTGACACGCTTGTATGAAGAAAAGTTTGGGCTTCCCTCTAAGCCCAGGACAGCGCTGGGCTTTAAAGCAGGAGGTGATCTCGTTGATTGGGGTCATGCGTCCGTTGGTACCATACAAATGGTCCTTGACACCATGTGTCAGGATACAGCAAGCGAAGCAATCAAAGTTATTGTGGTTTTCCATGGCAAACTGGGTACACACCTGTACCATGCTCACGTCTGTTAAGTTGTCCTTCGTGACAACAATAAAACCCAGCTGCTGGAACACATGCATAAGGTTCTCTGGAAAGACAAATAAAGGGAGAAAATATCGACTTAAACAGCACGATAAATGCAGGCTATTACAGTCATACCTTATTACATTTTCAGAAATCCAAGACCGTTTGTTTCTAGGGGTCTTGGTGATAAGAAGCAAAACTGCTGGAAAAAATTTTGAATTCTGACAGGAGTATTTCTGGCCCCCAAAATATTTGCGAAATGATCTGAAAACACACCTACAGGTAACTTTTGTCATTCAGTAAAAATTACTCTTCCGGGAACATACACCTGTACACGTCAAACAGAGCGAGAGTCTTACCTGCATCCACATTGGTTCCGTGCCTGTCGGGCATCTTACGGCTCTCATGGTCATCAGGTAAGGAGTAGAACTTGAAGTTATTAATAATGAGACAGTATCCTGAGAAGTAAGGGAATTTATTTATTTGCTTGGTGTTAGTCAAGTATATATCACTAAAGCAACCAGCATTATGGTGGATGAAAACTGAGGACAGCATAGAAGGAAACCGAGGAGAGAATGGGAGGAAATACACCATCCACAAACCCTTATAACATTTATTTATTTGATTTATTTCATTGGTGTTTTTATGCTGTACTCAAGAATATGTCACTTATACCACGCAGACTGCATTATGATGGGAGGAAACCAGGCAGAGTCCAGGGGGAAACCTACAACTATCTGAAGGTATCAATGGCAGATATTTCTGTGTTAAAAGAATCCTTAAAACTTCTTTGTTCTGGCAATCCAACTCTTTCAGGGAAAATAGAGTAGGTCAGTAAAGAATTTCCTTTTTATTCTGGCCAATGAAAATGATACAGATTTTGAAGAAATGAACACTGAAGGAAAAATGAAAGAAATTCCATCAAAGGTACAACCCTCTTTTTGGAGGGTTGGTGGGGCTACATCTAACAACCACATTTTTAATGACTGCCTCAAGTTCAACAACTTGAAAAATAAACGAATGTAAAAAATATCGCAGTGTAAACAAGCTTGGCATCATGCTCACAGCAGTTATCTCCCTTGTTTGGCATTTTTTGTATTCTACATATTTTTATAGCATTGTAAATTTTTATTATGTAAAGACATCATATTCAGATTTGCCCTGCATATATGTTTCTTTACTTTTTTAACATTACTCTATCTTGACTTGATCCTTTTTAAAAGCAGGTCCAGAGATCTAAAATCAAGTTGTAAATTCAATCTAATTTCCAATTCCAAGGCCGCTGAAAATTTTGACAGGTGTTGTTCAACACCATACTGATGACTTTCTATACGATGGTAGCCAGTTTTTTGAGTGGAGGAAATTGGAGTGCCTCACAAAAACCATAGATCCCTGCCTAGTTATTAGCTTTTTAGTGTACAAATATGCACATCAAAATGGAGGACAACAATTGGTCTTCAACAACAAATGTTAGACTGCACAAATTGGCATACAAGTGTCACGGGCACTGTATTGTCATACAGGTGTTGCGAGTGCTGTATTGTCATATAGGTGTTACAGGCGCCCTATTGGCACATAGATGTCACTGGCACCCTAGTGTCACCAAGCCCTAAAGTGCAAATCCCCTGGATTGAGCGTCTTACCTTATGTTAGTTTAGCATCACCTGCAAACTACAAGTCGCAACATACCTCTAGGTTTTCTATCCATCCTGTAAGATGGGAGGTCAGGAATCCCACCTAAATGTAGGTGTTCCATTCTCTGTGACAGGTGCTGCTGCTGTTCAAAATTCCTGAACCCATCAAACCTGGGAGCTAGATAGAAAACAAAGAAAAAGATGTGCAGGCCTCTGTTATTTTAAATTACAATATTTCAGCTAAAGCTTAAATGTTATCTTAAATTACAATATTTCAGCTAAAGCTTAAATGCTATCTTAAATTACAATATTACACCTAAGCTTAAATGTTATCTTAATTACAATATTTCAGCTAAAGCCTAAACGTTATTTTAAATTAAAATATTTCAGTTAAAATTAAGCTTTCTTTCAAGCGAGACATTTTGTTTGACTCTGATGGATTCGTTCACCTTACAGGGCAACATAACAGTTTTCTCGTGAAGTTTGATCAATTAGACAACAAGAATTTAACCTGTTGCATAATAAAGGAATGTGCTTTAATACACCTTTTCTCATCGATGCAAGATGACTTTTAAAACTGGAAAATCATTTAATTTGTGGGAAATGTGACCTGTCCCAAATACTTTTCCTGTAGAAAACATATATGTTTAGAAAGCTTTGAAAAAAAAAAAAACAGGAGAAGTCAAAAAATTATTATGATCAAACATAACTAAAAGGTGGATTTCATTTTTCCACTTTTTAGTGTCAGATAGCCATAAAACACAAGTAAAGTCAAATTTGCATCTGTTTTCTTAACATCAGAAAATCTTAAGTGTTGACATCGAAAGCATCATTTTAAGGCCTTTCAGTGCTTCTCAAGGCGCCTTTTTACATACCAAACTTCAGGTGAAATACACAATTTCTTTGTTTCTCATGATCTTGTAGAAAAAAATTTTAAAAAATTAAAATTTCGCCCACATAACTGCATTTTTTAGAGGCAAATAAACTTCACAAAGTACTATTTTTGGCGTAGAAACTTGCAATTTTCCAGAATCAAATACACCTCAAAACAGCCTTCTAAAACCCATAGCACTCTCAGAATCGGGGAAAAATGGGCAAGTTAGTCATGGATGGGTTTTTATGGTCATTTAGGGTAATCCCCCAATTCTGCTTCCTTGACACCTCCTCACATCTTCACACTATTTGATAACACATTACAGCCATTTTCCATTCAAGGATGCATGAAGACTTTTGGTTTTTATCACTTAATATCCCCTTTAGGATATGCAAGCGGTGAGTCTGGAAATTAAGTAGCTAACGCCTGTGACTTCAGCAGTGACTTGAGCGAGTGGTGCTCAGCTGGGACATACTTGTCGTCTTCAGCCATAAAACCACAATCTTTGTTTCAAAGTTTACATAACGTAACTAGATGTCAATCATACATGTAACTCATTGGGCCAATTTATGTCATTAGGAAAATGTTAATTGCTTAACATATCCTCTTCTCTTGGAAACAGAAAGAAACCTACCATTTGATAACTGCTGATGACCTGATGAAATGTCATCTACAAATAAAAAACATATACATGAACTAACATTATGTATTCCACATTTATTTATTTGACTTTTTTTTTTTTTTCGCTGCTATACATGCTGAAGAGTTTTTGACTTGTACAATAGGTGCCAGCGTTGTGGGTGGCAGAAACCAGACTGACCAAGTAAAACCACCAAACTTCGGCAAATTGCTGGTGAACTTTCACACATGCACATTAAAACATCATACTAGTCATGTGTTGGAGGACAAAAGTAGTCTTCAACGAACATTAGAAACAGTAATTTGTTTACAGTCACAGGAGTTCTTACTGCTACCAAAATTCCACAAGTAGTCAGAGTGGAGCAATATAAAAATTCCCTTTGGCAACTTGATTTTCAAACACAATACTGACTGAACATTAAACATATATCAGTACCTGTGGCACTGATGTCTGAGTCTACCCCAGCTGAACTTTGGGTGTGCCTTACCGATACCAGTTTTACCTTTCCTGTGCTTGTATTGGTGTGTAAACGAAAGGAAATTAACTTACGAAAAGGCAGATCATTTCTGACGGCATGAATACGTGCCTCCTCTGAAAATACAAAATAAAGACAAAATAAAACCAGTTTTAATAAGGATTCAACACAACACTGTCATAAATATATCTCCAAATTTTTTCCTCAAGTCGTTGTTGCATACATCTGTAATACTTTCAAAGAACCATTTTAGTGAAGAGTACATTCAGATTAAGTATCTTAAATTATTATTTATATGAAGGTCAAATGTCAGAATTTCCTTCACTGAAAAACGTGACATCTCACTGGTTAAATTTTCGAGCAAATTTCAGAAGATGGTGACCCACAGACATGGCAGAAACCGACGGACAAAAATGAATACGATAAACAAAAAATATGCATCATCCACATGCATTTCACATATTCATCTCTTCTAATGTAATAGATTCCAAGATATGAGGAAAATACAGAAAACCAGAGCATGGAACACACAGATAACAGAATTGCAACATACAAGTACCCCTCTTCTTATTGAGACAGCCAAAAAAGGGCCGTACAGAATTACCTCCCTTGAGGCCACTCTAAATTGTAAATGGCTCATTGTTTCGGTAGGACATTTGAAATTGGCCTAACGGCAAGTATCAAAGACCGAGCACCATGTACATGCGGTTCTGTTCATACCTCAAGGACAGATTTTAATTGTGTAAACTGTTTTGAAAGCTCATGATAAACATTATATATATTTTTAAGCCTTTACGGACATTTAAAAATTCTAAAATGAAATACATGTACATGTAGGTCCCACCTCTAGTAGGTTCACTTCTGAAAAACTAGTCTTGCATTTAATACATCATAGCTGCCCTTGTGAAACAAGGGAGGTAATACTTAGGAAGTCTATTACTGGCAAAGAAAATGCTAATAAAGGTGAAGTATGTGTCAGATGAGAGACCATTAAATACCGTCCATAATAAGTTGGATTTATTTTTTTTTAAATTTTTTAAACATAGTAATAAAAAAATTTTTAAATTCTTTCAGCAGCCTTTTCTAACATTATTGGGACCAGTGACTTCACATCATGTTTTGGCCACTTGACACACACAGACTGCTGGAGAGATTAATCAATTCAGTCACCAACTGGACCTTGAAACAAACTATTTCAAGAAATAAACATGGATGTGACGTCACTGATATCCTAAGGTTCCCTATGGACAACTGTAGAATCTCATGTTTTTAAACCATTTTACTTGGTTGAATACATTAAAAAAAAAAAAAACAAGTCAAACTATTTTTTCTGAACAGATTTTAGTGATTCTTCATCTGATATATACTTAATTTTAATATTTTCTTTGCCTTGGACAGAATCCCTAAGAGTCAGACTCACCTGAGGATACTGCTATATTAGGTAATATCTCGCTCTCTGGTCCGTAGTTCAAATTTGACGTGTACCTCAATGAAATACCTAGCATGAAAGAAATCAATAAAAATTAGGTATTTATTAATTTATTTCATTGATGTTTAACACCGTGCTTAAGAATTTATCACTTACGTGCACATATAAATGGTGGCAGTCAGGGTTAGGGGTGAAGAAACTTGAGAATTCAGAGTGAACAGCCGAACTTTACCAACAAACATCCTGATTAACAGCTGCAGATAAAACTAGATCTAGTTTGTGAGTCAAGGGAACGCTGCCTAGATCTGACTTCAGTATCAGTGATACAGACGACAACTGCACAGAGCTAGCCTTGTAAAAATTGAACTTTAAATTCTTTAATATTTTCAGACTCTAACATTAAATTTGGAAATACATAATAAACATGAGGAATGGACAAATGTACCAATCAGTATAATCTGCTATAAAAGAAAATATTTTAAATTTTAACTTAAAAATGAAAGGGATTTGGTCAGCTCAGATCTAATGGGCTTAAGTTACTGTACTTTATTTATTTATTTGATTGGTGTTGTACGCCGTATTCAAGAATATTTCACTTATATGACAGCAGCCAGCATTACGGCAGGAGAAAACCGGGCAGAGCCCAAGGAAAACCCACGACCATCCGCAAGCTGCTGGCAGACCTTCCCACGTACGGCCGGAGAGGAAGTTACTGTACTTCACCTAATATTTAGCTTTCCTTGTGACAGATTTTGCTGCAAATGAATCTGATTGATTTATCAGTGCTCCTTACAGGGTCACATAAAAGTTAATTTGTGAAGTTTGATTTTTTACCAGAAAAAAAAAAACACAGAAAAAATATGTTTTGGCCTCAAAAGTATCATTTTAAGGCCTCTCTAAGTGCTTCTGAAAGTGCACCAAACTTCACATGAAATACAGTAATGTGACCAGTCACAGAAACACTCCAAGCCCCATGTAGTCAACAACGGTTCATTTATTATAGCTGTAACATGGAGAGTGACCAGGGCTCAGAGGTCCTCCCTAGTCCACTCTCCTGCCCAGTCCTAACTTGTCCCTCTAGCAGAGGGCACTGTTTATATGTAATCTCTAGCAATACAAAGCTTACTTAACCAGGGGTAACCATCTGGTTGTTAAGATGAATACAAGTTACTGAGAGTCTGAACAAGGACAGTAGAGACAGTCTGAGTTAATCCTCTTTATCTATACACAATAGTCTTTGTATAATCACTTTAAAGCACTTGGTAGAATTACATTCAATGTTACATGTTTATAATGACTTTATTATAAACTAACCAGGTACTGTGGTGACATAGGTACATGTACATGTAAAGTGTGTAGCAATTCTTTGACTGGTCATAGTAGCATGGGAACTGTCTATGATACCATGTTTACCTTGGGGGTTCAACGAAGGGTTAATATTGACTGACATGGGTTCAGGGTCAGCAGGACACACAGGCGTGATAGACATCTGATTTTGGAACCCTCCAGGGGGTGGGAAAGTGGGGTCTCCACTGGACAACTGGGGTTTCAAAGCAGCCTTCCCTTTCTCATCTTCTCCACACCCTCCTGTAAGTGACCCTGAAAACACATGGAGATGATGATCTAATCTTTCATAAAAAAGTAAAATCTTGCTTTATTTTCACAGACAACAAAAAATATGTTATCTTCAGTTTACTTATGCATTTATTTGGTTCTTGTTCAACACCATACACAAGAATTTTTTCTCATACATTGGGCGGGCATAAAAAAATAGGCCCTACTTTGATGCTGCATTGCTGAATTATCCTTTGTTCAAGCCCTTTCAAACTTTACATTCAAATGGCACGATTTTGTTAAAATACTGACAAATTTTCATTTCAAGGCTTGAGTAGTCTGTACACAGGGTTAAAGTGAACACATAGCCTCAAAAATGCACGTTCCGGTGACCCACATTGCATCACCTGTCAAGTGTCATGAGTAGAGCGCGCGCTGCACCTGTGTGACACGCATCAAGGACTGCTGGAAAAAAATTACTCTTAAGGAGATTCGGGACTCAATCAGTTCCTGGAAGAAACGTTTTCGCGCTGTCTTACAAGAAGATTGAGGACCATCTGATCACCTTTTGACGTAAAACAAAGTAGAACATCATTTTGAAATGTCCAGAACAAGCATTTTTGACTCTTATTTTGATTTTGATCCCATGAACAGAAATCTTAAAGGATGAAATTGAGATTTGGTCTGTATACTAAGGAATAAATCAAAATATGCAAACTGCTTGGTTTGCCTTCCTGTCATACACATACATGTACATCTGTAACTTTTGTCGCTCTACGCTATGATGCAGCCTATCTCTGGGTCTAACAGCCAAAGACAGCCAAAGGGGTGTTCTGTGTGCTCTGTAGGACAGGCCAGTAACCTCCTCTCCTTCCGACTTCATTAAAAGTATGTTTACTAGGTGTAACTCAACTGCATGACAGTCAAAAAAACGGGCCCTGTAGTATTCTAATCTTCTTATTAGGCTTTCAAATAAAATTTCATTTCTTACAATCCGTCTCCCAATGTCAGTTTCTTTAAAATCTCTACCTTTTTCAAAAGGTAGAATAAAAGATAAGATTCAATACCGGCCTGCTGTAAATCTTCAACCTTTTCGCATCTTCTCAAGATGTTTATTTAAGGATTATTCTATGAAGAGTGATAAAATTACACACTTTTTGTGAAGCGCTGGAACCCAACTTCATGCAAACAAACCCACCGTCTCAGGATGAACATGCACGTACCTTGATAACGAGTGACTTTCTCCAAGAGGTCGTCCCTTCCCGTGTGATTGACCAAATTGATCAATACACTTACATCCTGAGGACTAAGCAGCCCTGCATGTTCCAGAGCCAAGAAAAGTTGGAAAGGATCTTTCATTCTGTTGGCTTTGATCTTGGACAAGTTGAGCCGAGGAGCTGCCATGTACACCATCGTGGACACGTCTTTCTTCGTCAACTCATCGGCAATCACCAGCAGCAGTTTTCTGCAGGGAGAAAACCAAGTGGCTTACTTTAATGAGGAGGTAGCATATTTTTAAACCCTGTGAGTGTGGAGTGTGCTAGTGTGGAGCAGGACCTTGAGTTATTGCTACGTCAAAATACGATCCTGATGATCGCAGCCCAGCGTCTACAGGGTGTTTGACAGGTCCCCACTGTTTAAGGTGTTAGTCAGAATCACACCTGGTGTGCATACTTTAGATAATGAATATGAATGCTTACAAAGTATTATTAGAAACCAAGACTGAGATAGTCAACATCCTGCTGCCAAGCCCAGTCCCCATTATTCAGTGACTGACCTCAAGATTGACCTGCAAAAATGAACTATTCAGAAAAATGTTAAGGCCTAATGAGGATAGTTTTGATGCCAATTGGGATTTCATGTTTAGAAATCACCTGAACTTGACAAAAAAACCTGTTAAGTGGTCCTACAAGGCTAGTGAATTGATCACATTCAGCAAAATGTATCAAAAAAATAAAATGTTAAACTTCAGGTGAAATGAAGTATTTATTGACATGTATTTATTTATTTATTTGATGGGTGTTAAATGCTGTACTCAAGAGTTCTTCACTAGAGATGTTTATGAAGAATGTCAGCTTTTATATGTTGGATGTACACTAACTGCCCTAATTCTTGAACCATTTCAATTCAACCGCCTCTGGAACCTATACTTTGAGACATTATGAGAGAGCAATGGGGTACAGGGTAATAATTCTCAAAGATTTACAAAGCTTGCATCTTCACTCACATATGCACGTAATGCACGAGTCCTTTAAGCAGTATTTTCGTAATTATTTGTGTGCATAAATTCTGTTTTAAAGGTCAAATAGGTTAAACATCAACAGTAAGTGTGTCAAGAAAAACCACTGCTCTTCACCTGGCATGCCAGGCACATAACAAACCCGCTGACATGCCGGAGGCTGCAGTCAACCAGATGAGGGCTGGACTTGGGCATGTTAAATCATTGAGGAGCCAAAATATTTGCTCATTCCCTGATTTTCAACAGCTCAAAATAAAAAACATGACCTCTAATAGAGCAAAATTATCACACATATGAATTTGTATCACAATTTCAGTCACATCAATGCTTCTTTGTTATCTACTTCCAAGTTGTTTTAAAAACGTTCAAAAATGAAAATGAGATCGTCACTTGGAAGAGCTCAAAACATGGAACATTTTGACCTGTCATGCCTCTCAGTGGTCGAGTTTTGACCATCATGGGAAGCCACTGCTTTAATGATTCGAGTTCACTGGAACAACACTCTGAGGGTTTGAATTAGTACAAGTGAAATATTCTCACCAATCAAATACATACTAACACATGAACAAATATGGAACTCATCTAAATTTTCCTCTCAAATGTTAATATCTTTAAAAAACCTTTATCTCTTTCACTGAACAAAATAACACATAAAATTAGTTACACATGCAGTGACACTGTGTTTTTTGCCAGGGTTGAGTTAATGCCTCCAACAAATAATTTTTAGCAAATGGAATCATGACCAATGTACTCACCTGTATGGCGACACTTCTTCGCCAGTCACCCGGAGACCACAGGAGAATTCTTGAGCATTGATTCCAAGCTTTCGCAGCAGGTCTGCTCTCTGAATACCCATTAGGCACTCGGCCAAATATTTCAAGTTGCAAGGCCCTAGTTTGCCTTTGACTTCCAGTTCCAGGAACAGGTCGATTCCGCGAGAAATGTCTTCCTGCATGGCAGCAGGGATGATGTCCTGACACAAGAACTTCAGCATCTCCAAGTCCTGCTTAACAAGTCCTTCATCCACCTGTTTCAACTTTCGCCTGTAGTCAAAGTCGCTGTTAAGAACGACAATTTCTGCGTCCGTCTGCAGCTGGTTCATCGGCGGTAATTCTGCCATCATCATCGTGGCTGTTTATGAGATTGTTTACGAGGTAAAATACAAATCTGCAGGTCTATGAACTGTTGTCATTGTTTGTTCTGGTGCAGTGTTGTGCCAACGGCAAACTGTGCTGTTGAAATGTTTCCATGGTTATGTGTGTAGTCTTGTATAAGGCACTGTCACTGATGTTTGCTGTTGTTGAACGGCTGAAGTCATGGATCACCTGCAATTTTAACATGAAATATATCACACATAAAATACAGTTGTTAAGGTGACAGACTTAAAGAAAAAGGCACTCAGAGAATTGTTCGTAAAACTGCATAATGTTCAGGTCATATGATACATTCAAATACTGACCTCTAACCCAAAATATAACAGAATGATGGACACCGTCATAGGTAGATATTAATCTCTAATTAAATAGTGCTAATATCTTGCCATTAAAGATAATCATCAAACTGTCCCAAGTATGACTGTTTATCATATGCTTAAGGACTGCAGAGCGGTGACTTCATATGTTATGCAGTTGTAAACCAGTGCAGTGGTAAGACACCGTGGGGAGTTAGTGCACAAATTTACCACATACATATAGCTCTTTGATATCCAAATCACGAAATGGAAATGTTGAGCTATCGGGTAAAAAACAGAAAACATCCTTGCTCTTTGATATGCAAATCGCTTCCGACGACTGGTTAACTGTGTACAATGATTTATATTCAAACACAATAACCAAAGCTTAACTACTGCCACTGACGTCATCTGATCCCCTCTCACAATACTTCTCCTTACATTGTACAGGTGAACTAAAATCTCTTCATTACAGACAATCTGCTACCATCAGAGCATACACATAAACTGTATATATATACACATGACTGTACATGTATGCAACTTAAGATGATCTTGTTACATGATACTCTCAAATTAACAGATCATGCACTGTAATATTCAATTAACACTTGCCTCCTTTCGCGGGGTGTACATACATGTATATATAGTATGTGCAGGACAGACAGGTGGTGTTGTTCACGTATAAAAATACAGAGCCACATCTTGATGAACGTGTCTCCACATGGCAACTGATACGCATTAACCTGCTAGGTACTGTTTTGGGTTTTGACTAGGTCAAGGATATATCGCAACATATTAAATCAGCTTTTTATTAGAAATGCAAAGGTTCCAAACAATGCAACAAGTTCGTCTTGCTGTCTATACATAAACTTGTACTATCATGACGATGATATTTTGGTGTATGGCACACAATTGTGTATTACAAGCCTTATTTCATTATAACTGGACCAGCGCCGATAACACAGTTGGTCGAGCGTCCGCTTCGGGAGACATAGACCCAGGGTCAATCCTGGGTCGAGGAAGAGGAGATACAACTTCTTTAAAAGAGGAAGTTGTATCTCCTCACATGGCATTCAGCATGAAGGGTATAGTGCAACAAGTGGTTAACTCGTATCTGTATAATGGCTCGGGCAGGGCGGCTTACTTGTCTTCGGCATGGTGTCTCAGGGAAGCAGCACTAGATAATAGAGCGCTGGAAATCCATCCTGCAAGATGCAGGCACATTAATTGCTTGCAGATATTCCATAAGTATCTCATAACATTTATTTCTTGAAGCGGAAGAACTCCTTAGCAGACAGTATATTAACTTAAGACCTAAACAGTAAGAAATTGTTTATTTGTGTTCATTTCACGTATCTTTTTGATTTCTTTCATTTTTTGTGATTTCCACTACATCAAATACAAATAGCACCATGGACATGAATGTTATTTGTTCAGGAATTATGACTGATAGTATTGGGTATTAAAGACATTTGAAACAAAACAATGTCCTGTGACTGATGTCACTTAAGTCAATCGTTTAAGTTACTTGTAAAATTCATACCAGTAAAATCAAATGGCTTTTATTCAAAATTACAAAAAAAAAATAAATTCATTTTCTTGAATAGTTTTGACTGGTCTGCTTGAGGAGAACTTTGTATAATGATTCTCTTATCCTATAAAATTGACTCATGAATGAGTACGAGGCCACACGTTGTCATTGCTGTTGCTTTGACAGTTGCGTTCATCCAGTTCGTGGAAAAAAAAGATTGAATAGACTTGTTCTATGCGGCTGGTCTTTTGTGGGTGGACTGACGCTTCCTCTCCAGCCGACCCAAACTAGGCATGCTGTTGGCAATGGCCTAGCGTTCAAGTTTAAATGTTGTGTAACTTGTACATGCAAGCTTGTTGATCCACAGTTGCCCATTATAGCGCTGGATGAATGTTAGAATCTTAGAATCATCCTTTCGAGGTAAGAATTATGAGGCTATCAAACGTTTCTGACTTTATAGTTACTCTTCCGGGAAAAAAGTCGTCCTGGACTTGGATGGGTTGTTCTATGATTACGATACGATAAGCCGCTAAAAGCATTTACTACATTATTTTGCAGAAAAGGGCAGCAACTTGAATAAAGTGTTTTTCTCAAGGCAGGGCGCACTGTATTGTGGCTTCACTGAGGCATGGCAGACCTCCCGATAGGCATGGCGCTGCGCCACTCGATAAAATGCTAACTAGGGGTCTTGAACTAACAGTGATGGGAGGCTTGTGCATCATATGTCAGGAGAGGTAATACATCATGAACATGTAGATCATGATGACTGAATGGGGGGGGGGGGGGGGGAAGTAGTGCGACTGAGTTATTTTATGGTAGCTGTGGAGTGGCATAACTATTAAATCTGGCAACAAAAAGTGTTTCGAGAGTTACGGTTGACTTTAAATGTGTCAGATGGGCAGTAAGGACCATTTATGACATGTTCACACGCTCTTTAAAACTTCCCTAGCGTAAATCAATGAGTCTTGCCGAACCAATTTATTTTGTGAATTTGTGCGGTTGTCATGGGTCGTTTTTGGTTCGGCGAACATCTGAACAGGTTAAGTTGATAATTATGAGGGACACTCATTTGACACAGATTTACGCTAGGGAAATTTTAAGTGCTGATGTGAAGAAGTCAATTTTTCTTACCGTTGATCCGACACATTATGAACCGTTTGTCCGTGCAACTGTCGCAACTTTTTGCTTGAATTAAGAGTTACATTCCCCAATTAATATTATGGCTTTCTCTGTTATTTATTTATTTATATGATTGGTGCTTTACTCCGTACTCAAGAATATTTCACTTATAGGACGGCGGCCAGCATCATGTTGGGTGGAAACCGGGCAAAGCCCGGGGGAAACCCACGACTATCCACAGGTTGCTGGCAGATCTTCCCATGTAGGGCTGGAGAGGAAGCCAGCATGAGCTATACTTGAACTCACATTGGTGAGAGACTCCTGTGTCATTACGCTGTGCTAGTGCGCTATCCAACTGAGCTGCGGAGGTCCCCCTTTCTCTGTCAAGTCAGTTTTAAAAAGGACAGCGTTATCATGATAATCTCTGCTTACCTGTCAACAAATGGCACAATATGGAAAGAAGTACCTGTGGTACACTAGCCATAGATTTCAACATATATCCCTTACCTCACTTCACTGTATCACAATTACGACCTTAATTTTTTTTTTTTTTTGTAATCGAATTATACATACTTTTTCATCCTCTCACGTCCTCAGACACACAATCCACCTGAAAATAAATCAGTTAACATAAGTATTGCCTAAACCTCGGATTAAACAATGTTGTGTCATCCATCAATATCCCCCTCATTCAGGCTATTTTTAGTCCAGAAAATTCCCCAGGAGAAGTTCGCACCATAACTTATGCACGTACCGAAACTGTTCCGGTTTCCATTAATAAGTTTGTCATTCAGTAGTTGACTTTGTACCACAGAATTAATATCACGAAGTCTTGGCGTGCTGATCAATAGCAATTCAGAATATCAGCTAAAAGAAGGAGTGTCACAAAAGCTCATGGCAGCAATGACCGAGTCGTCAACATTACTCGAAGGCCTACATCCAACAGTACTCATCAGCCTACATTCACGAGGGGACCGGAAGTACATCCACCAGCAGAACGGACATCCATGAGCAGGACGGTGTAGAGCGCATGACCACACATATGGCGTGAAATGCAAAGTAGTGGGATAAAGTTACACACTTGTATTCACATAAGAGACATACGGATTATATCACTGTGTATCTCCTACCATTAACTTAAATTTTATTTACTACAGCCCCCAGTTATTGGTAAACGAACAAGTTTCACGTTCCGGTCTGCTCCTGGATGTCCGTTCTCCTCGTGGACGTGCTCGTTCATGGATGTAGGCTGCTCAGTACTAGTGTCGTAGTAGTTCATCGTTCATCCGGCAATCAAGGGAAACTTGCACTCCACCACTGAAAAGTAGGCCTTAATCACGTGACTACATTGAACTAGGCTGCCATTGCGCGGCTCGCCCACCCTGCCACCAGGTGCCGTCACGGTGTGATCTCACATGTCACTTATCGCCACAACAGCTCGCGATGCAACAAAGTACGAACTACAGGAACGCTGGCTGTTGAACATGTGCTAGGCCACAGGACCCCATTAATCTTCCATAAGCAACAATGTTAAGGTTTAGCGCTGTAGCTCAGTCCCAAACAATCCGTCAAAATCTGGACCTTTCTAGGCAACGGGACGTCACTCGTAGCTTCATCACCACCTGTCCCCTTGTGCCCTATCGCCCAGAGTTTCAAACTTTCATCATTAAAGCTCATGCCTGCCCAAAGCTTAGTCAATTTCCAGGATTTTGATACCAAGCATACTCCTGTACAACGAAAATGGCAGGCTGGCAGCGAAGAAAGTCTTTGAACCCTAAACTATAGGCCTACAGAATTACATTCCGAGAAACGGAAGTTGAAATGGGGGTCTCCGTCCTGCTGAGGCAAGTAGACATTATATGTAAGTGTACATATTGTACATATATTTTTGTTTCTTTTCAAATAATTCTTTTTTTAAGAATGAGTTGGGTAATGTTTAGGCATGTTCTGATGTTATCAACGTTATCCACTGTTTGTAGTTCAGTGTATTCAGTTCATGAATATGTCCTCATAGGCCTATCAATGATATATTATTTACATGTTGTACCGTACTCATTTAGTCGATGTCCATGTGCATATTTTGCAAATTGTGTTCTTCTTTTCAAATACTTCCTTGAAGAATTAGTTGAGTATTATTAGGTAATCAGATGTTTAAGCTGTTTATGTTTTATCAGCATGTTTTTGCATAATAGTAATTGTGCCTCGTCAGACTAGGTGTACCATTACCATTTGCAGACATGTTTGTCTTACATGGATGGATATTTCTTTGAGACATCTTACCAAGTTCTTCACTTTAATATCTCAGCTGGCAATTAAATTACTGAATTTATTGTATCAAGTATAATAATTGTTTTATTCAGGACTCCCAGTTTATTATATGGTGAAAATAATGGGACAGAGAGATATTTTTTATTCATGGGAGGTGGCACTAAGGCGAAGAGGTACCTCTATCCATTGTGTTATTTATTTATTTATTTGATTGGTGTTTTACGCCGTATTTTACTAATACGACGGCAGCCAGCATTATGGTGGGAGGAAACCGGGCAGACCCTGGGGAAAACCCACGACCATCCTCAGGTTGCTGGAGACCTTCCCACGTACGTCCGGAGAGGAAGCCAGCATGTGCTGGACTTGAACTTACACCGACCGCATTGCCTTTAGCCATTGTCATGTCACAAATGCATTGTAGCGCAACGACTACTATATGTTACAAATTAAATGTATCAGTTTTTATTACTGTTTTTAATGTTAGTTCATCATTATGGCCTGGTAATGGAACATTTGATGTCAGTAAAATAATATCAAGGTCCTACTGCCAGGCCTTTGTCAGCACCCATTGTAGTTAACTTTGCTTACTGGGATATAATCTTCAGCATTCTTACAGTACAGCTTTAAATTTATTTTTATTGAACAAAAATTTCATCATTTCGGTATATTTAAATTAATTGACCATTTCATAATTTACTGCAATCATCATAAAAAAGCTATTATAAATATTATGTTGGTAATATATTGTATAATGTTAATACCGGGTAAGCAATAATTTGTACTAAATTGTAAAACATAAAATCCATTACATCAGTAATCGTAAAAGAAAAACTATTTCTTTTAACATAAATCACAAAATGCTTAATTCCTGTCTACCTACATGTATGTCCTTGGAGGTTTAGGAAGTTACTTAAATGTGTGTTCACTATCTACATATATATACAAATGTGTACCATCCAATGTTAGTTTTGTGTCTCTTTTTTACAGCATGTCTGGCTGAAAAGACCGTCAGTGCCACAAAAAGACAAGGATGGAAGGAGTGATTGTGTGACCATTATTTTTTTTTATTTTGATTAGTGTTTTACGCCGTACTCAAGAATATTTCACTTATATGATGGCGGCCAGCATTATGGTGGGAGGAAACCGGGCACAGCCTGGGGGAAACCCACGACCATCCGCAGGTTGCTGGCAGACCTTCCCATTTACGGCCGGAGAGGAAGGTGTGACCAGTAGATTTCATATTACATGTAGATATGTCAAATATACATCCATATCCTCTGTAATGGTTTGACAACACAGCTTTTATTTAGCTCGACTTATTTTTGTTACAGGTTTATAATATTATGGTATTAAATGGCTTTTTTCATGTTGGCCTTGTTACATTTCCAAGATCTTTCATATTGGCCTGTGGCAGGTTTCATTTACTCAAGGCGAAGTTGAAAGCCAATGCAGCCTGCCAAGAGCCAGTTAATATTACAGATGGAGGACCTATAAATAGGCTGATGTAAAAACAGCAATTGAATGACATTTTTATTAATCACCTGTATATTTGATCAGGAAACAACAAAACAGGCTCAGAAATATACCATGTGTAATAAGTCATTTGTTAGCTGCTGTGCTTGTAGGGTGGTGTACAGCATGCAACATGTTTTTTGAAAGAAAAGTACCACTGTTCTGTTCTAATTCATGTGTGTCGGCAAAGCTTTCAACATATGATTTACTCACTTAAATTAAGAATTTTTGCGTACATCTCGAAAATGTTTCTGAAGTTTTGAGAAAGTTGCAAATTGTAATATAACACCATTGTGTTCAAAACACGAAGAGCACAGCATGCCATTTGGAAGGTGACAAGTTGATATATGATGATCATAATCCTGATGTGAATGTGACTTGAAAGGATGTTCAGACTTGTCCTGGATGCGGTATCTGCGTGAGTGTGACTTGAAAGGATGTTCAGACTTGTCCTGGATGTGGTATCTGCGTGAGTGTGACTGGAAAGGATGTTCAGACTTGTCCTGGATGTGGTATCTGCGTGAGTGTGACTTGAAAGGATGTTCAGACTTGTCCTGAATGCAGTATCTGCATGAGTGTGACTTGAAAGGATGTTCAGACTTGTCCTGGATGCAGTATCTGCATGAGTGTGACTTGAAAGGATGTTCACACTTGTCCTGAATGCAGTATTGGCATGAGTGTGACTTGAAAGAATGTTCAGACTTGTCCTGAATGCAGTATCTGCATGAGTGTGACTTGAAAGGATGTTCACACTTGTCCTGAATGCAGTATCTGCATGAGTGTGACTTGAAAGGATGTTCAGACTTGTCCTGGATGCAGTATCTGCGTGAGTGTGACTTGAAAGGATGTTCACACTTGTCCTGAATGCAGTATCTGCATGAGTGTGACTTGAAAGGATGTTCAGACTTGTCCTGGATGTGGTATCTGCATGAGTGTGACTTGAAAGAATGTTCAGACTTGTCCTGAATGCAGTATCTGCATGAGTGTGACTTGAAAGGGTGTTCAGCCTTGTCCTGGATGTGGTATCTGCATGAGTGTGACTTGAAAGGATGTTCAGACTTTTCCTGAATGCAGAGTCTGCATGAGTGTGACTTGAAAGGATGTTCAGACCTGTCCTGGATGCAGTATCTGCATGAGTGTGACTTGAAAGGGTGTTCAGCCTTGTCCTGGGTGTGGTATCTGCATAAGTGTGACTTGAAAGGGTGTTCAGCCTTGTCCTGAATGCAGTATCGGCATGAGTGTGACTTGAAAGGGTGTTCAGCCTTGTCCTGGGTGTGGTATCTGCATAAGTGTGACTTGAAAGGGTGTTCAGCCTTGTCCTGGGTGCAGTATCTCCATGAGTGTCACTTGAAAGGGTGTTCAGGCCTGTCCTGAATGCAGTATCTGCTTGAGTGTGACTTGAAAGGGTGTTCAGACCTGTCCTGAATGCAGTATCTGCATGAGTGTGACTTGAAAGGGTGTTCAGCCTTGTCCTGGGTGTGGTATCTGCATAAGTGTGACTTGAAAGGGTGTTCAGCCTTGTCCTGAATGCAGTATCGGCATGAGTGTGACTTGAAAGGGTGTTCAGCCTTGTCCTGGGTGTGGTATCTGCATAAGTGTGACTTGAAAGGGTGTTCAGCCTTGTCCTGGGTGCAGTATCTCCATGAGTGTCACTTGAAAGGATGTTCAGACCTGTCCTGAATGCAGTATCTGCATGAGTGTGACTTGAAAGGGTGTTCAGCCTTGTCCTGGGTGCAGTATCTGCATGAGTGTGACTTGAAAGGGTGTTCAGCCTTGTCCTGAATGCAGTATCGGCATGAGTGTGACTTGAAAGGATGTTCAGCCTTGTCCTGAATGCAGTATCTGCATGAGTGTGACTTGAAAGGATGTTCAGACTTGTCCTGAACGCAGTGTCTACATGAGTGTGACTTGAATGGATGTTCAGACCTGTCCTGAATGCAGTATCGGCATGAGTGTGACTTGAAAGGATGTTCAGCCTTGTCCTGAATGCAGTATCAGCATGAGTGTGACTTGAAAGGATGTTCAGACTTGTCCTGAATGCGGTATCTACATGAGTGTGACTTGAAAGGATGTTCAGACTTGTCCTGAATGCAGTATCTGCATGAGTGTGACTTGAAAGGATGTTCAGACTTGTCCTGGATGTGGTATCTGCATGAGTGTGACTTGAAAGAATGTTCAGACTTGTCCTGAATGCAGGATCAGCATGAGTGTGACTTGAAAGGATGTTCAGACTTGTCCTGGATGTGGTATCTGCATGAGTGTGACTTGAAAGGATGTTCAGACTTGTCCTGGATGCAGCATCTGCATGAGTGTGACTTGAAAGGATGTTCAAACTTGTCCTGAATGCAGTATCAGCATGAGTGTGACTTGAAAGGATGTTCAGACCTGTCCTGGATGCGGTATATGCATGAGTGTGACTGGAAAGGATGTTCAGACTTGTCCTGAATGCAGTATCTGCGTGAGTGTGACTTGAAAGGATGTTCAGACTTTTCCTGAATGCAGAGTCTGCATGAGTGTGACTTGAAAGGATGTTCAGACCTGTCCTGGATGCAGTATCTGCATGAGTGTGACTTGAAAGGGTGTTCAGCCTTGTCCTGGGTGCAGTATCTCCATGAGTGTCACTTGAAAGGATGTTCAGACCTGTCCTGAATGCAGTATCTGCATGAGTGTGACTTGAAAGGGTGTTCAGCCTTGTCCTGGGTGCAGTATCTGCATGAGTGTCACTTGAAAGGATGTTCAGACCTGTCCTGAATGCAGTATCTGCATGAGTGTGACTTGAAAGGGTGTTCAGCCTTGTCCTGGGTGCAGTATCTGCATGAGTGTCACTTGAAAGGATGTTCAGACCTGTCCTGAATGCAGTATCTGCATGAGTGTCACTTGAAAGGGTGTTCAGCCTTGTCCTGGGTGCAGTATCTCCATGAGTGTCACTTGAAAGGATGTTCAGACCTGTCCTGGATGTGGTATCTGCATAAGTGTGACTTGAAAGAATGTTCAGACTTGTCCTGGATGTGGTGTCAGCGTGAGTGTGACTTGAAAGGATGTTCAGACTTGTCCTGGATGTGGTATCTGCATGAGTGTGACTTGAAAGGATGTTCAGACTTGTCCTGGATGCAGTATCTGCATGAGTGTGACTTGAAAGGATGTTCAGACTTGTCCTGGATGCGGTGTCAGCGTGAGTGTGACTTGAAAGGATGTTCAAACTTGTCCTGAATGCAGTATCAGCATGAGTGTGACTTGAAAGGATGTTCAGACCTGTCCTGGATGCGGTATATGCATGAGTGTGACTGGAAAGGATGTTCAGACTTGTCCTGAATGCAGTATCTGCGTGAGTGTGACTTGAAAGGATGTTCAGACTTTTCCTGAATGCAGAGTCTGCATGAGTGTGACTTGAAAGGATGTTCAGACCTGTCCTGGATGCAGTATCTGCATGAGTGTGACTTGAAAGGGTGTTCAGCCTTGTCCTGGGTGCAGTATCTCCATGAGTGTCACTTGAAAGGATGTTCAGACCTGTCCTGAATGCAGTATCTGCATGAGTGTCACTTGAAAGGGTGTTCAGCCTTGTCCTGGGTGCAGTATCTCCATGAGTGTCACTTGAAAGGATGTTCAGACCTGTCCTGGATGTGGTATCTGCATAAGTGTGACTTGAAAGAATGTTCAGACTTGTCCTGGATGTGGTGTCAGCGTGAGTGTCACTTGAAAGGATGTTCAGACTTGTCCTGGATGTGGTATCTGCATGAGTGTGACTTGAAAGGATGTTCAGACTTGTCCTGGATGCAGTATCTGCATGAGTGTGACTTGAAAGGATGTTCAGACTTGTCCTGGATGCGGTGTCAGCGTGAGTGTGACTTGAAAGGATGTTCAAACTTGTCCTGAATGCAGTATCAGCATGAGTGTGACTTGAAAGGATGTTCAGACCTGTCCTGGATGCGGTATATGCATGAGTGTGACTGGAAAGGATGTTCAGACTTGTCCTGAATGCAGAGTCTGCATGAGTGTGACTTGAAAGGATGTTCAGACCTGTCCTGAATGCAGTATCTGCATGAGTGTGACTTGAAAGGGTGTTCAGCCTTGTCCTGGGTGCAGTATCTCCATGAGTGTCACTTGAAAGGATGTTCAGACCTGTCCTGAATGCAGTATCTGCATGAGTGTGACTTGAAAGGGTGTTCAGCCTTGTCCTGGGTGCAGTATCTGCATGAGTGTCACTTGAAAGGATGTTCAGACCTGTCCTGAATGCAGTATCTGCATGAGTGTGACTGGAAAGGATGTTCAGACTTTTCCTGAATGCAGAGTCTGCATGAGTGTCACTTGAAAGGATGTTCAGACCTGTCCTGGATGCAGTATCTGCATAATATTTGGCATGAACCGGATTTATTAGTAGTGATACTAGAACAGGTCTTTTTTTTGTATCTTTCTTATGTGTGGCTCACTGTCAGTACAAAGTTGAGGTTCAGGTGTGGAACATGTTGAAATTGATGGCTCTCTGACATACATGATGTACCATCTAAATGTGTTCTAACAGATAGGCCTACAGTGTATAACGATATGCTGTCATCAGTGCATATGTCCTTTTTTCCCCGTGTTCAAACTGCTGTTTAACTTTTAAGTTCTAAAGAATCTAGAGCAGAGTTTACCTTGTTTTGAAAACTTTTCCCTCTTTTGGATAATCTGTTTATTTTGCGTCCACCGTGTATCTTTGTTGATCTATCAGGAGATGGAAATGAATGGGTCACTGTCATAATGTGGGTCTGATTCATGTGTTGATACAGGTGTGACGAGTGAATAAGCACTTTCTTTGACAAGCCCACTAGATCCACCTAAAGAGGCCTAAATTATGGGGCTGACATTTGGCTGGTTTGTTTTTTAATGGGCAGAGACTCAGTTGTTTGTTGTGTAATATTTTCAAGTCTGGTTTCAAGACAGATGTTTGAAGATCTTTAAGGACACGTTATAAGCTGCTCTTGTCAGCTTTGTTCACCCCTTTGTTGGACGTGCTGAATGTGGGACTTAGCTGCTTGTATGAAGCTACAAGTTTTTGTGGATTGTTAATGTCTTTTAAAGTGGCTAAACCTGAATTTAGATGCTTATAGTAGTAGGGCTGACCTCTGCATATGAAAAAGTAGCAAGGACGTATGCCTGTATGTAAATTACATTACATTACGTTGAGAGATGTCAGAAGTTTGTGAAGAACTTTGTTTGTAGTTATATTTTACGTCCATGATTTTGTCAGGAATTTTATGTGAGGCATATGTACTAAAGCTATCGTAGTGCTCATCTGGCAAAGATACTATATGTCCAGCATGTCCAGGATCTGGTGTGCTTTGCGGTATTGATCCCTGTGAGCCTTGCTGATTTCTGTGTGTAATGCTCTTGTCATTGAAAGTTATGCCAAACCATCCATGGTCAGCCCATGTGTTATAAGTGATTACCCGTTTTGAGTTAGCTAATTCAAGGCCACATTCAGCACAGTATGTTTTTTTGTCAACTTTCTGAATTGATGCCTGTCTTGCATAACTTGCAACTGCAGCTTTTATTGAGGGATCTTTGTCATGTTGTATGTTTGGTTTAATGGGGTCTCTCAGGCTGCTTGGTCGATATTTAAAGAAACCATGGCCGTCATTAAATTGATGTAATTTTTGTCTGTGTTCACGGGATTTATTGTTACATGGAGTATTTAAGAAAACAATAGAAAGAGTAGTAACATGAACTTGGGATTCGTCCGAGATACTCATTCCGATTACAATGGCCTTACCCCTGCTATTTTGATCACAAATAGTCAGAAGACCAACAGGAAATCTTATTACAGTTAAGTCATACTTGTTATCGTAGCCCATGAAAAACTGGGAAAACTTACGGGCTAGTGTCAAATTTTCATTGTTTGCCAATACAGAATGGTAGTGGCGCTTCAAAGTTTTTATTCCACGCTGAGAAAGTAGTACTGAGTCTGAATTTTGTTCCAGAATTTTCTCATTATTTTGCCCCTATTTGCCCCTGTTTGTACCCTATAAAGGGTGTTCCTCCATTTTTTTAATGCAACCTTGTACTGCACGTTTGTCAGCAAGTTTTACGTGTGTTTGAATTTGTTCAGCTGTTGTACACTCGCGCAGATATTTCGGTTTTGGTGTATATTCAATATGAATTGAACTTTTTGCTGTTAAAAGACATTTTGATTTGGTTTGCAGATGCCTTTTTGTGTTGGTCGCTTTCTGTCAATTTTATCTCTGTCAGATAAGTCTTTTGCGCTGTTGTGTAGCATCTTCTTGGTGATATTTTTCAACAGTTAACTATTCTGTGCATAAATTTTCCAGGTATTGAGATCATTGGAAAACATCTCACATTTGATTTTCCATTTACAGCCTAAATGTGCATGGTATGAGCGTCCTGTTGTAGAAGTTGTAGTCATTGGTCGTGGTTTTTTATATTTCTTAGAGCACATGTAACAAGCAGTACACGTAGGATTGTCACCATTATTACTGTACCAATGTTGGCTTTGGCTAGTATTGCAGTTTGCACAGACCTTCTCATTTACTTAATTAGGCCAACAACCAGAATAGTGTAATAACTCTTCATTGTTGTGACTTTCCAGAACACTGGACATATAAACTTACCACAGCTTTGTTTTCGTTTAGCTTATGTGAGTTTGGTACGTGTAACTACATGTAACATTCATCCACTCAATGTGATTGTCCCCATTTAGGATTGCTTGTGACAGATACTTTAACTGTCATATTATTGCCTTGAAATTTATGTGTTACACTGCTATGTATTTTGTAACGTTTCTGGACATCAAACTTAAATTTGTTAAAATAATGTTTCGTGTCTCGTCGTACTTTGATTTCAACAATTTCTTCCCGTTCATGTAATTTAGTCTGTTTGCTGGTTGTGTTGTTTTCATTTCCAGTTACCTTGTCACATTCTGTGCTAGAGGTACATGTACACTTTGTGTTAGAGGCGTTTTCAGGTTTATCGCTGTTCTTTGCAATATGGTACGCATTCAGCTTTTCAAGACTCTACTTAATTTCAACACTTTGCTCATAATTACATGTACTTATTGTTGCTGTTGCACTGGAATCACCGAGTCTGAAGTTGTTACATTTAAACTTCTTAGTTATGGCCTTATTGGTACCCTTAGGCAAGAGACTTAAGCAAATTTTGTTTTCCCTAGATTTGAAAATCAATCTTGGTTTAACCTTTAAATACGTATCAAGGGACTTGATGGAAGTCATAGAATAGATGGTACTGCATATATTTTTGAGCTATTGTTGTGGGCCTACACCTGGTATTAGATGTATTTGTGTTTTCAACTTTGTGACTCTCTGTAACTGTGCTGGGATTTTGTTGTCTTTCAATTTTTTTTTTTACCATGGATGTGTCACTATTAATAGTTTTCAAGTTCAAGTTCAAGTTAGCTGCCATCTGCACATTTGAGATGTGGTTTTCAGTTGTTTGAAGTTTATCATTTGATAAAGCATGTGTACTACGGGTTGATGTTGCCTGAAATAGCGGTGTAATGTCATTTACTTTCCTTAAAAATGTGGGAGAGTTGGTGATAGGCTTTAAGTATGTTATCTTTAGCAAATTTATTTCTTCAGCGAGGTTTTTGTGTGCTGATTGTAGGAACAAGTTAAGGCCGCAGGGCACAGATTGTGAATCCTATTATTGCTGCTACTCCACACACATTACTACATGCTTGCAGAGGATAATATGGGGCACATTTTCAGACATGCATGCGTGATTACTGTGTTTGTTCGAACATGTTGGATCATGACGCATAGCTATTTCTAGTGTATCCAGTTGTATTCTGCTTTTATCAAGCCCCTTCTTAAATAGATTAAAAACATTTTACTGGAATTTCCATGCCTAAAGAATGTGCATATACCACTTTATTTTGTTGTGGGAATTCGATCCAAAACCACAATTAACAGTTTGATTGTGTGTGGTTTTACAAGACAAATCATGTTTTACGAAATTATCAGCTTAACGAACGATTGACTGACTTCAGTTGGGAAAGGTTCAGTTGCCAAATGAACATACAAACATATTACATCATTACATTGTGTATTTATTCTGCCTGTTTATTTGATTGCATTCTGCCTTTTTATTTTATGACATATGGGTACAGTACAAGTTGTTTTTACTTGATAAGGGCCCATGCAGTTAGCACTGGAGAGAATAATAGGGGTAAGTTACTCACCTCACAGTGGCAAATGCAGAAAGAAGGAGGTTATCTTGAATTCAGCTTGTGTTGTGATATTACTGGCTGTTGTCAGGGTGACATTATGATTTCTAAATAAAATTGCGTTGTTAGTAAAAATAACATTGCCTTGTGTTTATGCCCGATTTATTCATTCTGAATCATGTTTTATGAGTTGACTGTATAAAGCGACCAAATGACGGGTACAATTGCTTGTGTACATGTACTGCAAGTGTGAGTGTGGAAATAGTAATTGTCCAACGAACGTTCACCGATTGCTAGAAGTAAGTTTAATTTCTGATTCTGATGGTGAATTTTACTCAGTCACCAAGCAAAAAATGTTATTTATATATGTTTGTTGATAAGTTTCGATGGGGAAAATGGACACATTAAAAACAAATGTAGCGGCTGGTTTTAATTTTGATAGGAGGTAGAAGAAATTGTTCTCTTCGAAAGATGATGATGACCGCTTTGTCGTCAAGGAAACGATGCTACTGGATGTCGGTTAATGATACAGTTGCGATATCTAGTGGCACAGGGAGATAAACGCGCATTTGGCAGCCTCTCAATGTAGTCACGTGATTAAGGCCTCACTTTTCCATGATGACGTGCAAGTTTTTCAAGACTGCTGTCGTTCGTCCTGTGTGCAGATGCTTGCTGTGTTTACAAGATTGTAATGTGCCGTTGTATCTGGGCTCCTGCTGTTCGCCTTGTGTGCGGATGCTTGCTGTGTTTACAGGATTGTAATGTGCCGTTTTATCTGGGCTCCTACTGTTCGCCTTGTGTGCAGATGCTTGCCGTGTTTACAGGATTGTAATGTGCCGTTGTATCTGGGCTCCCGCTGTTCGCCTTGTGTGCGGATGCTTGCCATGTTTACTGGATTGTAATGTGCCGTTGTATCTGGGCTCCTGCTGTTTGCCTTGTGTTCGGATGCTTGCCGTGTTTACAGGATTGTAATGTGCCGTTGTATCTGGGCTCCTGCTGTTCGCCTTGTGTGCAGATGCTTGCCGTGTTTAGAGGATTGTAATGTGCCGTTGTATCTGGGCTCCTACTGTTCACCTTGTGTGCAGATGCTTGCCGTGTTTACAGGATTGTAATGTGCCGTTGTATCTGGGCTCCTGCTGTTCGCCTTGTGTGCAGATGCTTGCCGTGTTTAGAGGATTGTAATGTGCCGTTGTATCTGGGCTCCTGCTGTTCGCCTTGTGTGCAGATGCTTGCCGTGTTTAGAGGATTGTAATGTGCCGTTGTATCTGGGCTCCTACTGTTCACCTTGTGTGCAGATGCTTGCCGTGTTTACAGGATTGTAATGTGCCATTGTATCTGGGCTCCTGCTGTTCGCCTTGTGTGCAGATGCTTGCCATGTTTACTGGATTGTAATATGCCGTTGTATCTGGGCTCCTGCTGTTCGCCTTGTGTGCGGATGCTTGCTGTGTTTACAGGATTGTAATGTGCCGTTGTATCTGGGCTCCTGCTGTTCGCCTTGTGTGCTGATGCTTGTCGTGTTACTGGATTGTGGTGTGCCGTTGTATCTGGGCTCCTGCCGTTCAGCCTCTGTGCAGATGCTTACCGTGTGTACTGGATTGTAATGTGCCGTTGTATCTGGGCGCCTGCTGTTCGCCTTGTGTGCAGATGCTTGCTGTGTTTACAGGATTGTAATGTGCCGTTGTATCTGTGCTCCTGCTGTTCGCCTTGTGTGCTGATGCTTGTCGTGTTACTGGATTGTGATGTGCTGTTGTATCTGGGCTCCTGCCGTTCAGCCTCTGTGCAGATGCTTGCCGTGTGTACTGGATAGTAATGTGCCGTTGTATCTGGGCTCCTGCTGTTCGCCTTGTGTGCAGATGCTTGCCGTGTGTACTGGATTGTAATGTGCCGTTGTATCTGGGCTCCTGCTGTTCGCCTTGTGTGCAGATGCTTGCTGTGTTTACTGGATTGTAATGTGCCGTTGTATCTGGGCTCCTGCTGTTCGCCTTGTGTGCAGATGCTTGCCATGTTTACTGGATTGTAATGTGCCGTTGTATCTGGGCTCCTGCTGTTCGCCTTGTGTGCAGATGCTTGCGGTGTGTACTGGATTGTAATGTGCCGTTGTATCTGGGCTCCTACTGTTCGCCTTGTGTGCAGATGCTTGCTGTGTTTACAGGATTGTAATGTGCCGTTGTATCTGGGCTCCTGCTGTTCACCTTGTGTGCAGAGGCTTGCCGTGTGTACTGGATTGTAATGTGCCGTTGTATCTGGGCTCCTGCTGTTCGCCTTGTGTGCAGATGCTTGCCGTGTTTACAGGATTGTAATATGCCGTTGTATCTGGGCTCCTGCTGTTCGCCTTGTGTGCAGATGCTTGCGGTGTGTACTGGATTGTAATGTGCCGTTGTATCTGGGCTCCTACTGTTCGCCTTGTGTGCAGATGCTTGCCGTGTTTACAGGATTGTAATGTGCCGTTGTATCTGGGCTCCTGCTGTTCGCCTTGTGTGCAGAGGCTTGCCGTGTGTACTGGATTGTAATGTGCCGTTGTATCTGGGCTCCTGCTGTTCGCCTTGTGTGCAGATGCTTGCCGTGTTTACAGGATTGTAATATGCCGTTGTATCTGGGCTCCTGCTGTTCGCCTTGTGTGTAGATGCTTGCCGTGTTTACAGGATTGTAATGTGCCGTTGTATCTGGGCTCCTGCTGTTCGGACCGGCCCGGATAGCACAGTTGGTAGAGCGTCCGCTTCGGGACCGGTAGATCCAGGATCAATCCTTGGTCGAGTCACACCTATGACTTTAAAAGAGGAAGTTGTAACTTCCTCGCTTGGCGTTCAGCATGAAGGGGATAGTGCAACGACTGGTTGACTTGTATCAGTATAATGGCTCGGGCGGGGCGGCTTACTTGCCTTCGGTAAGTCGTCTCAGTGATGCAGCACTAAATAAAAGAGCGGTGGAAATCCGTCCTGCAACAAGGGGGCACATTACACGTGCATGCACCCTAATGATTCCTTCGTCGTCATATGACTGAAAAATTGTTGAGTACGACGTTAAACCCCAAGCACTCACTCCTGCTGTTCGCCTTGTGTGCAGATGCTTGCCATGTGTATTGGATTGTAATGTGCCGTTGTATCTGGGCTCCTGCTGTTCGCCTTGTGTGCGGATGCTTGCCGTGTGTACTGGATTGTAATGTGCCGTTGTATCTGGGCTCCTGCTGTTCGCCTTGTGTGCAGAGGCTTGCCGTGTGTACTGGATTGTAATGTGCCGTTGTATCTGGGCTCCTGCTGTTCGCCTTGTGTGCGGATGCTTGCCGTGTTTACAGGATTGTAATGTGCCGTTGTATCTGGGCTCCTGCTGTTCGCCTTGTGTGCGGATGCTTGCCGTGTGTACTGGATTGTAATGTGCCGTTGTATCTGGGCTCCTACTGTTCGCCTTGTGTGCAGATGCTTGCCATGTTTACTGGATTGTAATGTGCCGTTGTATCTGGGCTCCTGCTGTTCGCCTTGTGTGCAGATGCTTGCCGTGTTTACTGGATTGTAATGTGCCATTGTAACTGGATTCCTGCCTTGCGACCTGTGTGCTGATGCTTGTCGTGTTTACAGGATTGTTATGTGCCGTTGTATCTGGGCTCCTGCTGTTTGCCTTGTGTGCAGATGCTTGCCGTGTTTACAGGATTGTAATGTGCCGTTGTATCTGGGCTCCTGCTGTTCGCCTTGTGTGCAGATGCTTGCCGTGTTTACAGGATTGTAATGTGCCGTTGTATCTGGGCTCCTGCTGTTCGCCTTGTGTGCAGATGCTTGTCGTGTTTACAGGATTGTAATGTGCCATTGTATCTGGGCTCCTGCTGTTTGGCCTGTGTGCTGATGCTTGTCGTTGTGTACTTGATTGTTATGTGCCGTTGTATCTGGGCTCCTGCTGTTCGCCTTGTGTGCAAATGCTTGCCGTGTGTACTGGATTGTAATGTGCCGTTGTATCTGGGCTCCTGCTGTTCGCCTTGTGTGCGGATACTTGCCGTGTGTACTGGATTGTAATGTGCCGTTGTATCTGGGCTCCTGCTGTTCGCCTTGTGTGCAGAGGCTTGCCGTGTGTACTGGATTGTAATGTGCCGTTGTATCTGGGCTCCTGCTGTTCGCCTTGTGTGCGGATGCTTGCCGTGTTTACAGGATTGTAATGTGCCGTTGTATCTGGGCTCCTGCTGTTCGCCTTGTGTGCGGATGCTTACCGTGTGTACTGGATTGTAATGTGCCGTTGTATCTGGGCTCCTACTGTTCGCCTTGTGTGCAGATGCTTGCCATGTTTACTGGATTGTAATGTGCCGTTGTATCTGGGCTCCTGCTGTTCGCCTTGTGTGCAGATGCTTGCCGTGTTTACTGGATTGTAATGTGCCATTGTAACTGGATTCCTGCCTTGCGACCTGTGTGCTGATGCTTGTCGTGTTTACAGGATTGTTATGTGCCGTTGTATCTGGGCTCCTGCTGTTTGCCTTGTGTGCAGATGCTTGCCGTGTTTACAGGATTGTAATGTGCCGTTGTATCTGGGCTCCTGCTGTTCGCCTTGTGTGCAGATGCTTGCCGTGTTTACAGGATTGTAATGTGCCGTTGTATCTGGGCTCCTGCTGTTCGCCTTGTGTGCAGATGCTTGTCGTGTTTACAGGATTGTAATGTGCCATTGTATCTGGGCTCCTGCTGTTTGGCCTGTGTGCTGATGCTTGTCGTTGTGTACTTGATTGTTATGTGCCGTTGTATCTGGGCTCCTGCTGTTCGCCTTGTGTGCAAATGCTTGCCGTGTGTACTGGATTGTAATGTGCCGTTGTATCTGGGCTCCTGCTGTTCGCCTTGTGTGCGGAGGCTTGCTGTGTTTACTGGATTGTAATGTGCTGTTGTATCTGGGCTCCTACTGTTCGCCTTGTGTGCAGATGCTTACCATGTGTACAGGATTGTAATGTGCCGTTGTATCTGGGCTCCTGCTGTTCGCCTTGTGTGCAGATGCTTGCCGTGTTCACTGGATTGTGATGTGCCGTTGTATCTGGGCTCCTGCCGTTTGCCTTGTGTGCTGATGCTTGTCGTTGTGTACTTGATTGTTATGTGCCGTTGTATCTGGGCTCCTGCTGTTCGCCTTGTGTGCAGATGCTTGCCGTGTTTACAGGATTGTAATGTGCCGTTGTATCTGGGCTCCTGCTGTTCGCCTTGTGTTCGGAGGCTTGTCGTGTTTACAGAATTTTAATGTGCCGTTGTATCTGGGCTCCTGCTGTTCGCCTTGTGTGCAGATGCTTGTCATGTTTACAGGATTGTAATGTGCCGTTGTATCTGGGCTCCTGCTGTTCGCCTTGTGTGCTGATGCTTGCCGTGTTTACTGGATTGTGATGTGTGCTATGTTTTGTGGATTGTGATGTGTGCCGTGATTTCCGGATATGTTCAGATTCGATTTTGTCCTGACGTTCGACCTTTTCTGTTACATCTCTTATTAAACATTTTTTTCATACATAAATACTCTTGTGGTTATGTTGCCCTGAAACTAGGCTTGACAACAAGGCTTTTCGTTCATGAGATAAAAAACATTTTCGTATTTTTGGGAGCCTCTCACCAATGCAGTCGCTGTGAGTTCAAGCCCAGCTCATGCTGGCTTCCTCTCCGTCCGGTAAGTGGGAAGGTCTGCCAGCAACCTGTGGATGGTCGTGGGTTTCCCTGGGCTGTGCCTGGTTTCCACCCACCATAATGCTGGCCGCCGTCGTATAAGTGAAATATTCTTGAGTACGGCGTAAAACACCAATCAAAAAAAAAAATCGTATTTTTGGTGTTCTCTTGCAAATATAATGGCACTGTTTTTTTTCCCCATATTTATTAGTTTTCAAAGGGGCCTCCGTGGCTCAGTTGGTTAGCGCGCTAGGGCAGCGTAATGACTCGGGAGGCTCTCACCAATGCGGTCGCTGTGAGTTGAAGTCCAGCTCATGCTGGCTTCCTATCCAGCCGTAAGTGGGAAGGTCTGCCAGCAACCTGCGGCATGGTCGTGGTTTCCCCCTGGATCTGTCCGGTTTAATCCCACCATAATGGCTGACCGCCGTCAGTGAAATATTCTTGAGGATGGCATAAAACACCAGGTCAAATAATAAATTAGTGTCCAATTTACTCAGCAGCTTTCAAGCAATTTTAAGGATGCCGTCATTTCACTTCATGACTCCGCTAGAATGACGTTGTCGGAATAAACCAATACTGACAATCTACTCCTTTAACGTTTATTATTTATTTTCGGCAGTCATAGAGGTCAGACTCTTAAGATTTGTTTCCTCAAAAAGGCACTTAGGCCGTTAACAAAGAGCGAAACAAGAGAGGTGATTCAGATTGTCAATAATTCCAATCTTTTTTTTTATTATGTTTTTTACATTCTTTTAACATAGAATTAATTAATAAATTAAAAATTTCCCAGTTACGCCAAGTATGGTTCAGAGCCCGTCCCTCCAAACAGTGTCGAATGCCTTACTAAACAACTCAGCATTAGAACTTGATGTAAACACGTGGATCCATTGTGTTGTATTCCTTCCAGAAACCGACTTGGAATTCAGACCAGAATCCATTAAGTATACATCGTATCCGACTTTAATTTCATTTCGGGGTCCTTTCTCTCTGCTTAGAGAAAACTACATATACACGTAAGTCCATAAATTACGCGCCATTGCCGCAATACATAAAATTTTGTCGTGATTTTTGCAAAAGAACGAGCCGCCGCTTTCAGTTTCCCATCAGTGCACTTCATACTCCTTAAAGCCCACGCGCCGCTCACTGCCCTCACTTCACATCATTTGCTAAACATTCATAAATAAAATTGCTTCAGCTGTTGGTTAAATAAAATATGGTGTGCATACTTTAGATAATGAAACTGCATGTATTTAAAGTATTACTAGAATCAACGGCTGAAGAAGTTTTTTCGATTTTTTAATCACTTTGGTGGGCCTCATCATTGTGAACCCAGCGACCTTTTCCATAAAAAATCGCAGAGAGTGGCGCATGCGCTGTAAGTAGCATGACTTCACATCAGCCCTAAACAAGCTTCACCTTTGAAATCTGTGCAACGTACTCATGTGGGCTTGAACTACCCCTTCACTTTTCAGCTTGGAGGCAAATCATTCACCAAAATGCCAGAATTGCGCATGCGTAACCTTTAGGGTAAAGGCCTCACCGATTGGGTAACACTGCAATGCAGGCATAGTCTATTTCTTTTAGAGAGTCACCTATATTACCTGTCTGTAAAATCAGTCATACTCGCTACCAAAATTCCCTTTAACCAGTGACACCTAACAATCCAAAACTCTACACACTGATACGTTGGACGTCCGTATTATTACCAGGAAAGTGCATTCAGAATACTTTTATTAATTCATAATGTTAAACTCCATAAGATTAGTTTCGACACCAAGAACTCAATACCCCGGGTGACGTCATAATTATTCAAAAGCAAGTTGCATGCTACCTGGACAACGGGCGTCGAGGGTAATTTGGTTTACAATGGCTGCAACAAGCGGTTAGAATAAACTCCTCGCATTAAGACAGCTTACACTAATGTCTCTGCGAGGACAGACTACATGGCTTAAATTTCCTAACACCCATCTCTCCGTCCGCACCGCCGTTAGATCATGTACAACAGGAGATAAAGTAACGTTCATTTATGAAGGTTATATCATGCTAAAACTTGTAAACAATTTCAAATATGCCAGTGTCAGTAAATAGTTTACAGTTAAGTCGATAACAGTTTAGGTAATTGCTGTCGCCCTCTGTCAAAACACGTTGTGCTCCGCCCAATATCCAGCATGCCACCGGTTTTGGCATAATTATTGCGTCACCCAAGGCAATGTGTTCTTGCCGTCGAACCCAAGCTTATGGACTTTACCATTACGAATTAGAAAAATTGTTCTATCTTTTCCTTATAATAATATAGACTTCCAACATATCCATATGTAGAGGTTGTGTTGTTACGTGTCACTGACTAATATGACTATATATATTTGCACTGTTAGTTTGCACCCAGTCAAAATATATCAGATTTCTGTCTGAAAACTATTTTGCTAGTGTTATCTGCTACCTTCCTGGGGCATGCTCTAGGATATTGAATGGAAGCCATCTATTTCCAATCCATAATGGCCAAGCGCATTGTCAAGAGCCTAAGAAACATGTGGATGTGGAATAGCCAGGTTAGCGGAAATCAGGCTGTGTTTAACGCTGTAACGGCCAGTCGCCTGAGAAACGCTTTTATTTTTGTTAGAAAGGTAATCCTATCTCGAACGGAAATTTTCTCCCATTTTGATAAAGAATGGTATACGACAGGCATTTCATTCCACCCAAAATCAGAATTTTCAAGGGGTTTTCCCAGGAGTTTTTATTTATTTATTACTTTTTTTTATCCTGACTTTCAAATACCGTTTACTTGAAAACGAATTTCGTTTTTCCAGGAAATTCAAAGGAATCTGCGAACGCTGAAGCGTCCGTGATCCATCCTTTGCCGTGTGCATGACGCAACTTCTTCATAAGGCGGACCCCAGGACATTTGTTTACCTCCCCTGTTCTAACAACGCATTTATTTATTTATTTATGAATGGTGCTTTACGCAGTACTTAAGAATATTTCAGTAATACGACGGCGGTCTAACATCAAGATTAAAATATTTGAACTTGCATGTGCATATCTCTTTTTTAGGCCTAGTCATATATTATTTTACTAATTATTAAATATTAACGAAAGACTAGAAATAAGCCAGGCTGCTGCTTTACTGCCTGTATAGGATATATTGTTTTTGCCGCGTTTTCACACACATTAGGCCGTAGGGAATGGAGCCGCCAGCACATGCCAATATAGGCCTATGTAGGCCTAGGTTCCTATACCCAATGCGCGTCAACATTGGTTTTCATTTTATTTTATATATTCGCATGTCTTTTTCATTTCATTAATTGAGGAAATATTTACAATAACCTTCGATTTACAGTTCCTTTTCATGTACCCTTGGAAAGAAAACACAACACTGGGACAAACGTATTTAGACATCAATAAAATAATCTTAAAAAAACAACATCGTTGTCTACCTTTCTTGATCTGTTCCATAGTTTGGAAAACTCAAGTTGTGACATATATTTAGATGATGTCATTTCACAACATGATTGACGTATATCAAGAGGTTCACTCGGTAAGGACATGGCGTCACGCGGTAAGTTGCTTAAAACAAATCTTGTTCTAAGTTTGGTCAGAGATTTTCTGAAGATTTTCCCAGCAAAAGTCGATGTCATAGATGAAAAACGCGCATGCGCACGTGTCGCACCCTACGGACTGGTGATACATGCATTAATAGGATTTATATAAGTATTGTGTATCGTGTAGCTAACACTAATAGGCCTACAATGTGATGATTGGGGGCACAAGTCGTCCGGGATATTAAAGGATGGCAGCCGTCTCCGCGTATCAAGAAATACAAGCCATCCTCAGACCAGGATGATCGCGCTTATAAGTGTGCATTTCCCTGTTTTGACAGTAAATACACGTATAGGTTCGGATCCTGTT